>NW_019213358.1:0-136246 GCF_002532875.2 Varroa jacobsoni | reverse complement strand
TATTTTAGGGAGTGATATCCACAAAGATCCATGTCGTGCGTAGCCTTGTCTTTTTCAGTAAGACATTACTAGCTGCAACAACTGTGATATTTAGGCTGTTGCAAGCGAATCCGGCGTACTCTAAAATTAATTAACATTTAGACTAGAATGATGTTTCACTTTCGGCGAGTATAGCTTAGTAGCAAATGTCCTGAATATTCATTGCAAGTACTACCGTCACCTTACGCCCGAACCTATTCGGCACTGTCATCAAATTCGATTTCTCTACAGGCAGCGCTATTTTCTCGCTTGCCCCTTTTCGGCGGCACTAGAAGTCAAACCATGTCTGGTCCATTGCGGTCATATATTCCGGACGGGCTTTTTGTTGGGCAAAGCTCAGCAAATTTCACATGGAGTGAATTACACGCATCTTCAATTGGCCCGGAGTCAATTCACGGAGGATCTGTTTTTAATCAGTTTTCGCATTTTTAATATTTTGGTTATAGATTTTTAACACATTACACATGAAATGCATGTTTAAACTGACGAAGCCTTTAGATACAAAGCTCTGCTTTCATAGAAAGCCTCCACGACCAAGTCAGTGCGTTATTTTGTATCAGGTTCCGACATCAGATCATTTCCGCGCTAGCCTTCAGCATACTAATTTCCGTTCTTGACACGTTTACACCACTCATGAACCGTAGCTTTACCTAAGGCCTTCTCCAATATCTTAGTACCTTCACCAATTTTAGATGAATTTCCGCAATGTGGCGTTTGAGCAGCAAAAACTTGACCGCTGAACATAAATTTCCGAGACTGAAAGATGATTTTGCAGGCTCATTCTTCTTGTAATAAGCTTGACCGGTTTCCATCCACAAGTTCCTGGAAAACTGGAGTGTTTAACAGGCAACGTGTAGTTTAAAGGTTATTCTATTTCGACCTCTACCTGGTTTGCTTGTAACAACCCATAGTAGTGCTTGCATCTCCTGTATATAAAATGTTAGCGAGTACAACTGCTTATTATGTTGCAGTTCACATTCGAAAACCATCGCTAGCTATTAATGTAAACGACTATTTATGAAATTCGATTTTTGTATAAGCTATCAATAAGTATGCCGAATGATAAAAGACAGACTTTCGTGTGCGTCTTTTTAAATTTTTAATTTATGGACTATTTGCTTACACCCAATAACTATAATATGCTACAATACGACATAACTTCATATTATATAAAAGACGTATTTCCGACCCAGTTTTTATGTTACGCTTGTTAGAGAGCTAGTTGTAAAATTGACTTACATCGTTCTTTAAGCTGATGCAATTTCTGGGCATCAGTGCTTTGGTTTAACAGCGTTGAATCTCATAATTCAAAACCAATATGTTCACACAGCATTATCCAGGGCCTTCTTAATCTGGCAATATGTAATAAAAATTAGATCATCTTTGCTTCAAAATTAGCATATGTAGTTTTTACGCACAGCATATGTAGGATAGAATAATTCCTAGGGCCAAAGCAAAAGCCCGCTCGAATATGATATATCCTAGTAGAGACTAATCTTTGTAATAAGTTTTAGTAGTTGGCATGTTGCAAGGTCGACATGAAGTCCTGTTGCGCCGTGTGAAGACAGCCTTTGAAATGGTCCAGGTACCAAAATATTCATAAGATGCATTTGCTCAAAAAGAGACGAAGAACAGTAATAATGGCACTTCGGCAGAACATGGCTTCGTTGCATACCGCTCCTCCTGCACACATCATTAGAGACGTTTTAAAACTGGGCCTTGTACGTAAACGTACGTACAGCCTTCCACTGTATATCTTTTAATCAGAAGAATGCTTTTGGTAGAATAGACAGTAGTTTAATACAAGAGAAGATGAAACATCTAGATATTCATGACACCATTTTAAAGTGGTTCTACCGCTCATACCTGATCAAAATTGACAACGATTTAAGCCAGTTTTGTCCAGCTGTGTTTGCTGTTCTGTAGGGCGGACATAAACAAATACCTACTAAAAAGTGCAACCCACCTCAAATAAGATGATAACTTTAGAAGTTAGCAAGAAATTATGGATCAATTTTCCCATGAAACCCTGCAGTTCACCGTGGGCAATACCGCACGTTGGTGCCATAGTAACGGGATGCTTCTTCTAACTCAAGAGTGTATAGTTTCAAAAATAGAGCTGATATAATCACTTATAATTATGAAATTAATTATGGTACGCTTTCTTCTACAGTTGTAATGAAAAACCTAAATATACAAATAGCCGCTCAACGTGATAAAGCAACTAGTAAGATCCTAGTTGAGGATATCTCCAGACAATTTATTATAAGAAATAAAGATTTTTTTTAATCAAATGTTCTGTCATGTATATTGTATTGCTTTCCGTGGGGCGTTCTGCTTGAAAAAGCATACTAGCCTTCTTGAAAGTGTTCAAACCTTTCATCAATTGTTTCAGATATTGCAATAGTGGACTGTACCTGTATTTGGGTAAACCTAAAAAAAGCAAATCTTAACAACCATCTTTTTAATAGTATATTAAATAATCAGTGAAGTCTGAAGTGCAAGGCAACAACTCGAACTGGACTTATAAACCATGCTTACAAGATGTTTAAATGGATGCACGAGAGCAGTGATCCTGTCAACCCTATGCATAGTGCTTCTACTATCTTTATATATATATATATATATACTTTCTTCTACTATTGCGAATCTTCTTTGATGTGATAAAGCGGTATTTGAATCGCACATCTGTACCGTTCTTCAAAGCCAACATGGTCGAACTAAAACTTAAATGACTCTGAATATAGATAATAAAAAGCATGAATAGTTATCCATACTAAATTCTGATTTCTAATCATGACTAGCTGCAATGTAGTGCATATAGCAATATAATTCTTTTATACTAACAATTCCGATTAAATATTTTCAAAAGCGACCACATATAGTTTGTAGAATAACCACTGGAAGATTACGATGCCTTAATTCAATTTGACACATCAATGTATGCCTTTTAAACTGTACAATACTCTGTTTTTTAATATAAAGTTTTTTTTAATTGCTCTGTAAAATTAGCGGCAACGACATACGGTTTCATATAAAATACGAAAAAAATACCCGCCTGAAACACTTCAGATTAACCAGAAAAACTATTTTTTTTTTTACTAGTAACAGTAATTACATTGCATTTCTGATCCGCATGCATCTCAAAACTTCTTAACATTTGATAATATTGAAATTTAAAAGTACCTGTGAAATACTACCTCTTAGCCAAAATGTGCGCTCTCGTGTATTAAAAATAGACACAGTTATGAATTGATTCCAATTCAAAAACCATAAACGCAAGATTGTGGCTTACCATCGTTGACAATTTAAAGAGGAAAGAAGCACAGATGGGCCTAGTATATTATACTGCTAAGTACAATTTTGAAGATTCTAGCATGCTTGCTGACTAGGTGCTATCCCTCCGGACAAATTTATTCGACAAAAACGGTCCCAAATGCAGCTATTCATAAGTCCTGCTCATGGTGCATATGGTCGTAGCGGGCTTTAGAGCTGAGTAAATGTGATCAAATAAAGCCCTCCGTATTTTCTACTAGTGATAAATAGTAATTTTTCTTTAAAATTTTTAGTATTGCTTTTTCCCAAGAAAACTTTTCTTGTAACTGAAGTTCTCAATGTGATCAAACAAATTGAAGATAATTTATAGAAAATTGAGAACTAATTAGCTTTTCAGCTGTTTGCATCGCCAAACGAGGTAGCATACTCTTCTAACCGTACGGGATGAAAAGTGTGCGAGCAGATACAAATAGTAAGACGGTAAATTTTTGATGTTGCATAATCAGAGAAATATGCTATTTTATTTTGACAGTGAGCATCATTGAAAGGCCATTTGATCTGTATTTGGAGCCATTTTGGTACAATGTTTAGTTAAAATCCGTTATAATCTAGTTATCCTATTGGCTCGGCTCTACCAAATCGTAGAATGTAGTGCTAATGAACTTTTCGAAAAAAATATCTAGTGTTCTATTAATAGTAGAAAACCGGTACTGATTCAAATGACCGTAAGGCATATGGGAACCTTTATAGTTTGCCTAATGCAATATGTCTTGTTATATGCAATATATATATGACGTAAATATGAGCATTAGATTCCTGATCCGTTTTTTCTGTCACGGTAAATGGTTGGCACACAAATCGCGGATAAATAGAGATACATACGATCAAGGAAACTATGCTTAACTTGTTAAAGTAAGGGACAGACATGCCAACGATTAAACAACGTTCAGCAATGCTCGCACAGGTAAACGCAAAATCTTTTCGTGATAGAGATAGTAATCTAACTGTAATCAAAATCGAAATACTGGGAGAAAATTACTACGAGAAAGGCTCCAGAGAGTCATAAAATAACACAGGTGGATAGTGTTAGAATACTCTAACAACGCGATAGGATTGTTTGACCGCATAGCGAGTGGGCTTAAGCTAAACGATAAGTTCATGAGAGAGGCGGAATTAGTAGCAGATAATTTATCGAAGATTTCGAATTGCTCAGCTGTATTAGAGTCACTATACGGCTGTGGATTGCACTCGTATGAAAAATTAGTATGTAACCTCAATGATAAAGGTCCAGTAATTCTCAAGGCGGTGAGCTGTCGAGTAATAAAATGAACGATACATAAGGCGATGGTCTAAATGCTGAATAAGAAAAGCTTACAGTTTGATACAAAAGGACGATCTATGAGAAATGGACTATCTATTAGTGCTTCAGGACATTTCTTCTCCTTTACTGTAAATAAAAACAAGCATGTCAACATCGTCTATAACAACTTTAAAGGTATTTTTGAAACTACCCACGCGACGACTCTGTTTCGCCTATCTCCCAAAGAATGTTACTCAAAAAACAATAAACTTCTTCGATTTCTGACTTTTTTTTTTAAAGGTGATCCAAAACAAAATTTGCAGCTGCAGGATGTTTTTACGTATGCGCTTTACTGACCCGATAAACTGCACGGCAAAGTTGCGGGTACATCTTTCACATCACTGTCCACGTAGATAATCGAAAGCTCGTGAAAAAATCACAAACGGAAAAATCGCTGTAAGACACAGCAAGATACTCTCATTAACCTCGCTATGTAGTTGGAAAAGGTGGGACTACCGTTTTGGACCTATAAATTCGATATGTACCGCGCTTAAGACGTTAGCACAACATAATTGATAGGAACGATGCGTTAATTATGTGGACGCTCATATAAATGACCCACCTGTAGCATGTATATATGGTTGTAATTTTATATTGCAAAAAAAGAAGATGTACCGAAGTTGAGAACTTGGTATCCGAACGACACGTAGCATTTAAATCTTTGAGTAAATAAACCGATACTTTTGTTTATAATTAAAGGTTAGCTAATATTTTTCATGAAACCTCTTCTTCACTGCTTGAGCCTTTATCGTCTTGACCGTCGTGCCGTCAATTCAATTATTCTATCTGCACGACTCTGCTATAAAATCCTCTCATGTCTTCATTGTCAACTGCGATGCTGCCGCTGAACGGTGATTAAAGCTCGGTTAATCCCTGGTTATCAACCCGTTGGTTTGCATTCACCTGTCTGACATTGGCTTTGAAGAAAATTAAATCTGTTTGTCTAGACCCAGTTATTCTTGATTTTGTTGTAGTGAAGATATTTACGCCGAGCGATTTCTATAAAAAAGCGTCGTCTTATTTTCTTACTCATATAGAAGAATATATCCTCAAAACACACACCAGCGTCTGCGTATATACGAAACTATTTTTCCCCTTTGTTCATAGCTGGAAATTCATTATTTATTAATGAATGTAAATCTAAGTTGTGTTTCTGAATTTACTCTGCTTTTTTATTCGAAAATTTATATTATCCTATAATCATAGGTAATCTATTCCTAAATACATGAGTGCCCATCTTTGTGGGATTGTATTAGATAATAAACTTCGTGGTGATGCTCACGTTGCCTAACTTAGGCTACCGCGTAGTACTGAGCTTCTGAACCACGCCATACTTTTTTCAATTTAGATCTAAAACAATTAGCTTTAAAAATTTGCAAATACAAGTCCCAATGGATTCACAGTATCCTAGTGCCTCACATATGGGGGTGATAGAACAGGCGCACTGCAAACCGTGTTATAATATGGCGACAATTTTCGTTCATCTGCTTCGACTTGCTGTCGGTCTTAGCTATAGGCGAGGAGAATAAAGGGTCTACTTTACCCAATTTTGACTTTTTTGCCCATATAAACGTTCTGGATATCATCAATGAAGGTCGGAATGTCGGGTATACTAGGCCGTTGCGAGTTATAACGTGAAGATGTATCAAGAATGATTTACTCTGTTCAAACTTAACGGGTAATGGACGGTTAGTATTTCACAACGAATGGGAACCTCATATACGGCAATGGTACAATATAAACAACTAGTCTGCTGTCTCGATTGATAGTTTTTGTAAATGTCTCGTTGTAGAAGTTGTGACACTGCTTCCTAACTTTTTCCTCTATTTTATAAGAAAAATATTCCTTTATTCAAGTCAAGCGTAAACGAGTAAATAGTCTGCAAAGTCATTCCGTTCAAACAAAATGTATTATCACCTCTTCTCAATTTTATGGCGTTTGGACTGGTTTTGTTGATTTAAATACCAAGTTCGATAATCTGCACTAGAAAGTAGGTTTACCTTATACATGAATTGATAGAAATCATTAATGAAAAGCGTAGAAAATAAGGGAATTCAACTATCATCTCTACTATTGTTCGTTTAACCTTTTTTTTTTCTGTGACACCATCATCAGAAATAATAAAGTTACCATCAAAGATGTCCTTTGGCAGACTTAGCAGCTTCCAGCTTTTCCAGTACGACTCTGCGGTAAAACGAGCGGGAAAGCTGGTTAAATTTTGTCTCTACTTTGTATATAGAAATCTTATATGCACTCATTGTTGATTTATCATCATCATGAAACATAAGCTTTTCGTTCAGCGCTTTGACAAAAGTTTATACGCATAGCCTGCTTCGCGATTCCTTTCGAAAACTTCAAGTCTGTGAAGTCCTTTTTTTTTAGAGAAAATCACTATGTCATAATCGGTCCGTGCTACCTCAAAAAACTGCCGCTCGTTGTGCAAGATTTTAGCCAGATATTTTAACAGAATATTACAGCGTTGAATGTTTTGTGTAGTCCGCAAGCTTTATCATTAGAAAACTTAGGAATACCATCTAAAAGTATGGATATCTGAAAAACTCGTTTCAGTGTTATCATTCATATGATGTCGACTTTGTGATGACCGAGGTGAATCGTGGTATATGTGGATATTCGGTATAGTGCCTGTCTCGGACCTATGAGAGACTGGGTAACTTACTCTGGTGCGTCAAAGCCATACGTAAAGGACTAGCGAGGCATTCCCTAAAAGCTTCGTCTTACGCTTTTCTTTCGAGATTCATCTTTCCACATTTGAAGCCGGTTTCATAGAATCTTTTGATTTTAGTAATTAATGGCCCAAAGTTGGGTAGAATTTTACTTCTAGTGACAAACACTGCATTTAAACATTCCGCATTATGTCATGGTTTAGCAAGTGGGGATCACTTTATGGCTGTGCAGGCTGTGTCAACGTTGACATGAGAAAAGTATTGTGACTACACGGCTGCATTTTCCACGTATAAAAACACGACATTAGCAGTTTGTTGTGGCTTATTGATATCTAGTACCTGAAATGATTTTGATCATTTTCGTGGCGGTGGCCGTTCTTGATTCCTGATTATCACGTCCTTCCACAATGGCACAGATACTTCTGTTTTGCGTGGCACAAACGGGTACCACTTCAGTTACGTGCCCGTATTAAGTAGGCTATCCGGGCTGCTGCGCCACATCTGCTTTATGGCAACATTTATGGTAAATAAGTCTATCGCTGATATTTTCATGGATCCTATGAATATTGGAATACCAAATTTTGTTATGATTCATAGACCCAAGTCCTCTATAATCTCCTGAAATGCTGTTGCCGATGTTTATTCCAGCCTATTCTCAAACTAAAATCACTAATGACAATTGTAGCTTTTCACCGTCTCCGAGTCGACAGCATTGGACAAATATTTCTGCCAGTTTGCTGCTACCCTCCGGCGTAGATGGATGAACATACATTGTATCAACATTGATTCTCCTTTGATGACTGCTATGTTCTGTGAAAACCGGTTGTACCGTACTTAGGTGCTGACTGTAGAATATTGCACTAACTTTGCTTGCGTGATCAGTATTGCTGATGCGAATACCGAGACAGAGGGTACGTGGTAATTGACCTTACGATTCGGTCAATATAAGGATATCGATCGTCTACAGAGCGGAGTTGGGCAGCAGAGGTAATCAGAAAGTGATGTTTTCGCATTTTCATTGGGTTTGAGTTTTAGTGTCTTATGTGTTTCCAGTGTGTTCTCCGCTCTGCTTGTGTAGATTTATCCAGACACTTGAGAATGGCTGAATGGAGATCGCCTAGAGTGGTGTTGGACGGTAGAGAAGAATTCAGGGCGCTATACCTCCGGTCATTTATGCTGTTATAAGCTCCTCGGCAATCCTATATACGTTTGTGGCCAACGGGCTTCTGGTTGATCTGTCAAGTGCATGGGCAGTTATGGAGGACGTTACGGGCGTCCTCTGTGATCGCCTCGAACATATGGTCTTCCATGGTCTATGTTTTCACGTCTCTGTCTGCGTGCTTGCGATGTCCCGCCTCGCTTTGTTCAGAGATACACGGATCTTACTGCCTCAGAAAACTTCATGGACAAGTCTCCACTGCCTTTATCCAGTGGAATACAAATAGCAGCCTCTACTAAGGCGTTGTGTGCATGCACTGTCTTGTTCATGTCCACATTCGATTCTTGGCAACGGCCAAGCAGTGCCTCATTCGCATCTTTGCACTCTTTCGAATTGCAACACTGTAATTATTGATATTGAATAGTCTAGCCTTTGGTGTCTCTTATAGGTCAATCGCGAATTCTGCTGCACTGGCTAGAAACTAATCCTTTCTAAATTCCATACATGTATTATTTAGATATGTAGGATTACATGGACAGGCTGCTCGCGTAGGAACTTTTCTGCCTCTTCAAGAATCTGCCGGGTTTCAGCCTTCTACGATAGACGAAATGGCGCTTAGCTTTTTTACAGTAAGTCGGCAAGTGCACGTTTCTCAGCAGTCAAAGTGCTCTATCAACCGCAATGAGCACTATCTTCTTTGGAATAAAGCTTTGGATGTTCCTTGACATCAATCCGTTCACTTGCTGATTTGCGTCGGAATTAGCGGTAATCCATTTATGGAGGGTTGTCGTACAAACACTGTTCTTTGTTCTATTGAGATACCTCTCCAACCACCTTAAACGACTTAGAATAGTAGGTTACATAGCTCATAATGAGTTCTTGCTCCTCCAGCACTGCCATCAACCGGTCGTTTGTCATCGTGACAGCTGCTACTAAACACAGGCTCCACGGCCACCTCAGCCCCGCTTCTACATACGGCTTACTTTCGCTACTCGTCTTACACGCGCTTTGAAATTGTCTTTTACAAAGGCAACATTTCGAACTTAAGCCTCCCTACGGTGCTTGACAATGCGCACAGACTTCGAGACTCTTGATCTCCGTACCGTTGAACTGCTTCGCGTTCGCAAACACTTATAAGTAGTCAGAATCTGCGCCACGGTTTCCTTGATTCGAAGGTGCTTTTAGGATTGGAATTAGTGGATTCCGAGGGTTGGTGGCAAAGTGACTTTGTGTGGCACTCTCAGATATTCCCGCCGACCTGTGATCATTCCTTGGTATTCAGGGTGCCGGCGCACCGCTTGAACGGGACACTTTTTTGTAAATGTCAGGCCTTCCTGAAACGGTGACCATGAGGAAAACTCGCGCTTGACTCTGTAAATTCACCATCATTGTGGCTTAGGTAGGCTAGGCAGATTATTTCGGTAAAGTTGCAACATTACACTACCATTAATACTTAGTAATAATTTTTGTAAACACCAGGATTTGAACGTTGGTATTTGAAAAATGTTACTAGATATTAGCAGCCAGGAAAATGAGAAATTAAGGAAAATAAGGCATTACTCTTAAAGTTAATAGCTGCTTATACGGTTGCCAGGTCATTTCATATGTCTGTTGAAAAACTCATCCCGGTTAGATTCCTAATGAGGGCAAGCCCTGTCTCCTTCACTAAAAAATAGGTGACTTCGAGGACTTGTTTAAAAATAACTAATAATGCTAAGTAAAATTAAAGACCCTTATAATATTGGTATAGAGGTATAATATTGTAGAGTCTATGAACAATACCCGACTACTCCTATTGGTTCCATGGAGTGGGAATCATTGTAATGTAATGTCAAAACATCGTAACATAAATGAAAGCGCTTTTTGAATATTCCTTTTTTTTTTTAGCTCTCTATTGTTCTAATAGTTTCTCACATCTCTATAAGCCCGTTGTATTTTTATTGTGCACCGAGCGGAACTTAGGTTTTAAAGGTTGGTGTTCACGCAGCTGCCAAAACAGCCTGGGAAATTTGTTCTGTGGACGGCGTGGACTCTATACCTGAGAGGATTGCTCGCAAGTGCTTTCGCAAAGTTTAGTAGCAATGTCTTTTATATCTCCGAAAAGGGACTGACAATAAGTGGGGATGTGGTGTGTAACAATACGGCAAGAAATTATTTCTTTTCCAATATGTAATGCACTGTGAATAAAATTCGCATGAGCTAGTAATAGTTTTTTTGCATCCATCTAACCTATCTCTATGCATAAGCATTGTTCGTAAGTCGTCGAATTCGAACTACTACTTCGAACTCGATGAAACTCATGCTTCACAAATTACTCGATCTGATATTAAAAAAAAATGGTTTTCGAAATACGCGTTTTACACGTACTTATTAGCCCTCTAAAAATCAGACAGTAGGCACACTTTGTTTTTTTTCGAGCACACGAGTCTTTCAAGACAAGTGTCTGAACAAGCTTGAGTTTAACACGATATTTAAAATAGCCCCCCCCCCCCCCCGGACTGGAGAGAAATATAATAACTTTGATAAAATTATTATTTGGTACGAATTGAAAATAAGCATCGCGACTTTCTGTGATAAAAGATCTAAAGATACCGTTAATTAAGATTTCCGTGGATCTGACTAGTTACGTCATGTGTTTAAATCGCATTGAGTATCCGTTTATACACTCGGGGTTCTCGTGACAGCGGCAGAAAAAAACATAGTCTCATCAAACTACACTAGGAGCTTGTGTGTCCTATACGTTGATTGAAGAGCATAGGCTTTTACCTATCTCTCAGTGTCTCGCTTGTCACCGGAAAACACGACAGCTACAGTGACAAGTTCCTACATAAAATTGTTACTTAATTGGGTGGCAAAAGGGGATATCTCAACGTCGACATGAAGCAGACAAAAGGATGGGTAGTTGAGGGGTACGCTTAAACCTAAAATTAAGCCAGAGCTTCGTCCCAAAAAGACCATGATTCACATTTGTTGGGACTGGAGGGGTCTTATACACTGGGAAATATTTGAGAAAAACAAGATGGTCAAGAAGGATCTGTGTATGGCCCAGTGGCGTCGACTGAACTTGGTTTTTCAACAGAAAAGACCGGACAGAGAAGGCAAAGTTATCCTTATCTACGACAATACCAGACCGTACATGGCAATAAACGTTAAAAACGCTCTGCAAGAGCTGCAGTGGAAGATTATTTTTCACCCATCATATTTTCCAGATCACACGACGATGGGTTATCACATTTTCCGATTACTGGCAAATTAAATTTATAACCGCACATTTGACACTAAAGAGGCTGTGCAAATTATTCGATACCAGAACTAAATATTTCTGGCGAAAGGAAATAAATAAATTGGTTGAGTGATGCGAGAACATCGTGAAGACTGACGGCGAACACATAATAAGTTAATTTGTTACTATAATCGAATAGAAAACTGTGTTTTTTTTAAACTGAAAAACCGCGTTCAGTTATGTTACTGCTTAATAGGTTGAAATAGTGCTCTTTTCTAACATAATAAAGGTGCAGTGCATTATTTAGATAATAAAACGGAAATGGAACATGTTAACCCTTGAAGGAATGCATTTGTAAGTAAATATCATTTTTGACCTCATATACAAATTAAATTCGTATGAACATTGACGCTCTTAATGAGTGAAAATTTGTTTATTTAAACAGTTTATTTAAATGTCGTAGTATCTATGTTTAGTAGTATACGACCTACCTGATTGTACTAATAAGTTAATATTTTGTTTTTTCAACATCATATATTAGTATTTATGATGAGACAGTGAAATTATTGAAATAGATACTAATAAGAAAGCGTAAGTAATGAAGCATTAGAAGAAAGCGTCTAATTCAACTTGTCACAACTTTTTGACAGACTAATGCCAACGAAAGGTACTAAGAATTAGCATTCGACTACAGCATGGAGCTAAATAATACGCAAAGATAGCTTGATATAATCCAATAAGGAAAATCTTAAGGTTTTCTGTAACAGTGGCCTCTAGCTATGTATTCGCATAGTGCAGTACGATACGTGTTTTACGTCGCCAAAAAGGTATATTCTTGATCCTATTTAAAAAAAACGCCGTTATTATTCTTTGTTTGTAACCCATTGTCGAGAGCAAAACTGAGTGAATATTAGAAACAAGCCACATATAACACTTTGCATACACTTACGTTTTATTTGGTAGACATATTGATTAAAGAGTTACAGGTGTAGAAATCCAGATCGAGTGCGCAAGACTGAATCTTCGAAGCTTCTTTCCTGACCCGATGAGTCTTTTCCGGTCTCACTGAACCGTGATTCCGAGACAAGTGCGCACATCACTCTTCTTTTTGCATTGGGGCATACCTATACGTTGAAATGAAAGAAAAACGAGAGAACTCGTTTGTATTGATCTTTGCGTTAAAAGATCGCCCCACGGCTTCACGCCACGTCATCCACCCCCGGATCAATGATGGGCGGAGCGGGAACGAAGGCCAGAGGAGAGACAAAAAACGATTGTGGAGTAGCGGTCTAGTGCAACTGAATCAATTGCAAGCGGTATGGCTTTTTGGGTTCCCTACTCAAATTGGAGCGTATGTAAGCGTCGACCCTCTTACATATACGTCAATAGACCCATGCGCATGTGAAGGGTTCACTTCTACCCTGTTCAACAATCCTATTCTTGTGTCAAATTGCCACTATCTATTTTAGATCTGAGGATAGTGTCAGGTATAGGCTGGTGTCAAACGATAACGTCAGCTTTTCTACAATTTTAAAATCAAGATACTTTGGCACCAGCAATTCTATCGAGTCACATATCTCTATAATGATTGGTCACGTAAACCTCACTAAGAACAAAACGTTTTTTCATGTTGGGGTTTATTCGACCGTGGTCGAAAATGTTCGATGTATTGTTTTTGAGACCTCGAGAAGTGTAAGCTGCGTGTTGGGGCCCAAGAGTCCGCGTAATAATTTCTTTACATATACTTTACCAAAAATGTCTCGATAGCTAAGAATTCGGGCTAAATTCACACACCTGTTAACGTGCCGTTTTCCAGAAATCGAGAAGGACGAACGGCGCGAAAAGCGAGAAAGTAGTCTGCTTTGTGAATTGGTACATTTAAATTGCAGGCACAAATGATACGAACCACTTGAATTTGCATGCAAAATGAGGCCCATGGCCTGAAACGTTAGATCTTTAGAGGCCTGGCAACAAATTGAAAAATTTATTGTATGAGAGAAAATGCGACCAGCATGCCGACAAAGCGGAAAGAACTTAAAGATATTGAGCAGCTGAAAGAAGAGGTGTTCAACCTACCAACTTTTTTTGTAGTATGGAGTTAAGAAGGTCGTAAGGCGGTAAGTTCAAAATGCTCCAAACCGAGGGTCAGCCAGGATCCAAAAAGTTTTTGTCTGTTTTTAAAAATATTCACTATATGTAACATATAGTAGACTCTAATGTACGATAGTATGGTATCACGCGGCTATTGCAATTGAGCTGTTACAGTTAAAATGTAGAGTTACTTGCCTCGGCTTTCACTGGGTCTATTTTATGGACGTTCTCGATGTATTGTGAGAATATTTTTTAGAATCAAGCATGGAAAATATGAGTACTACACTTTTCCACGCTTTTAGAAAATTAATTTCGAGTTTGCAAATGGCCAAGGATTGTAGTTTGTGGCTGGAAGAGTGTTTTGCTCTTATTCGGGCGGCATAGATTGAATTTTCTCGGGCTGCACAGGACATGGGTCGTAAGACACGCAAAATTTGTTTATTTCGTCTCGTTTCCTGTAGTGGGACACTATTAGTGGTTTTAATTTTAACTTAACACGGGCCAAGTGAACGTTTCTCAAATTTTGCAAATGCAAAAGGACGAAAAAAGAATGAACTATAAATTCCATACATGTACATAGAAAATATATAACAACTAGCTAAAGATCAATATCTCAATATCAGATCATATATTATTGAAAACAGGCTCTAAAACATCGGTAAGGGATGCTAACCTAGCGTTATTGAGCATTGTATTATATTCATAATATAAATATATTGATGGAAGCTAAGCCTCAGCAGGAAATCAAATTTGCAACCACAAATTACCAAGGCAGTGAAGCACAAAGTTTCGATGTCCCCTGTATGAAATAAATATAACCCCAGAGGCTTGGCACCCGGGTTCTTGGATTGAAATGTCGCAGTTCGTGGAATATGTTACAATTAATAGGTTGTATTTTCAAGAAATAATCGCTTACGCTGATTCTAAATTTGAGCTTCACGCTTCTTTAGAATAGACATATTGAGAACAAGCCAAAAGCTGCCTCAATATAATATCGCAAGATGGCATAAAATAAATACGGTTTAAAAAACTGACCTTAGATATCGGGGTCGTATCTGTTTTTCGCTAGCAGTTAAGGCAACATTAATATTCATCTTCTAAAGAATTAAGGCGGCAGGTTTTTGTTGTTAAGGTCTTGCCTGTTATACTCTAGAAAACTTATTTCAGGCTTACAATCTTAATATTTCGTGACATAATGTCGCATTCATATTTACGTTACAGGCTGTCAGGAACTACAATCCCAGCCAAGTTCAACAAAAAGAGCCTTCCGTCAGGGCATCAACAAACATCTCGTGATATTCATAGTTAGTAATGATATATGTTGAAATATATCTAGTTTATTGGGTATAAGGGTTGATCACAGGATTACCCTTCGACTGCTTTTCTCGGTGTAGGAATGTCTGGATAGATCACCTTATTGAACATGATAATATAGTTCTCTTCTAAAGTTTAGTCGCTAAGGTAAAAGTGGGAAATAGTCGGCAATATAAGGCTAAGTCTAAGGACCTCTTTAACTTCTTGGAAATCCAATAAATTGGAGTATCTAAAACGTTTTCTGTTTCCTAGAAATCCGGAAAGGTACTGGAAGCGTTGAATTTGCAAGGTCAAAGTGCATTATCTGAATATGGTATCCGTTTTTTAATCCACCTAACCGCTTGAAGTCATGGTTTTCCCCAGCTCACATACTAGGGCCCACATCATACTACGGCAACCTGGCAGCCGCTTACAATCTAAACTGCGCCAACAAATCCGCAGGCTATGTTTCGATATTTTTTTGACAGGTACCTAGACTTTTTAGTTAAGGGTCAAAGAATATGTCTAATTAGAACTTAGATAAAAACCTGCTGTAGCAAAAATTTGAGCCGTATACAGGCGATTAATAGAGTAATGTTTTTTTTTTGCTTAATTCCTCCGAATTGCTTACTAGTCTAGCAGACCTTTGAAGCAAGGTTAAATAGCGATAGTGAGGCCTATCGTAAAAATGACAACTGAGAATCCATTCATCAAAAACGAAATTTCTTAAAACATCCTATACTTGTCGAATGCATCGTCATGTGTTCAAAATACTACACTAACAACTCAATTAAAAAAATAAGCACACGATCTCAATATATGTTGAGCTTTTTTATTAGGATTTTAGTGCCAAAATATTTTGAGCAATTAGAAGCTCCGCTTCTCATTATGATAAGAAACTGGTGTCTTTTAGCGCTCATTGTTTGAACAGCACTTTTACAGTAAATGGGGCTTTATTCCAAAACATCGATGGCTATTTGTTTTGAATACACTTAAACATTAAAAAGCATCGTGCTTTGTAGGGTAAATTGAAATATTTTAATAGTAGCATACAATCGCTACTGATCTACGTTAATATCAATAGAGATTAACTTTATTATTTATTAACTAGGATTTACATTATCTACAACCTGTAAGCAACAACTGGGGTCAGGCATGTTCAGATAGACAAAGCTCTAGCCATAGCTTTGGCACTTTATGGCACGACTATGTGTTTAATCAGATAATGGTTCTTAGCATATGGTTTCCTAAAAAGTGAAAAAACTTTAAATAACATTTTGTTAAATTTCGGTACTCCTTTTATTCTTCATTGCTACTTAGGCATTTACCTAACATACCAAAAAAAAACAACATTCCACAGAGACGTATCCAGGAAACGTTTTTTCATAACTATAAAATGATTAAGTTTAGCTAGTTGCATGAGGTTATGGTCTTTCCTAAATTATACAAAAAAGAAAAAAAAAAGGAGCTCTATTCAGTCAATTACGAGACAAGAGAATTTTATGACGGATACAATCGAATTTAATCGTGTAGTGCATCTCAGGACGTATTTTTTTACATCTGCTTTAAACTAAACACTATGCGTGCTCCGGCTTCGACTCTTCATTTCGCTGGCCTTGTTAGAGGAAAGGACGTAACGAGGCTATACATGAAAAGTAAAAGAGGTACTAAAGTAGTAAAAGAGGCTTTAGGTTTGGTCGAAAAATGAAGTCGAAATTGAAAAAAGACCCGATTTGATGACCCGATGAAACTCAATAAACAATAAGTGGTTTTGCTCGTTTAGCCCCGATAGCACAGCTTCGAATATAATCGACTTATTCACGTACCTCAAAAAAACTATAACGATGTACCGTGCTTGCGGTTCACAGAACTACGGATTACATTACTGTGTAGGTAAGATGTGCTGACTGCTTAATGTAGCGGCCACTTAATCGGAACGCACATTTTTCTTACAAGACTCTATGGGATGCTCCCAAAATCCGTATCTTCCAGTCTGAATATGAAGCAAACGTGGTCCTCCTAAAGTGATTAAGCGCTAAACAAGCCCTTTGTCCGAAACCAACTACAGATTGACCTTATTGCCACCATTCGCTTTTGTTTATCGAGTTACTTATCTAATAACTCAGTACATTTTTACATAAATAATCTATACCAACCGATACAAATCTGTACAGTATCATGAGAAACCATGTTGAAATAAAAGGCTTTTGCGGTATATATTAAAGATGAAATCAGTAAAGCAATGCTCATGGCACCTATGATTCAAAAACTAGAAATGTTATCAGTGGTTTTAATTTTCACATTATTCAGTCATATGGCTGCATTTGCTGTATCTTATAAAACTTAAATTATCTGGAGGAAGCAGAAAAACATCTCGGTTTTTGATAGAGTTGAATCGACATCACTAAAATTAGGCTGATTCTACTGCTGACATATGCGAAGAAGCTATGAAGGTTTGGCACGCTTAATAGACCGAATATAAAACTGCTCTTATATAAGGGATAATTCTGTATGTTCTGTATTCGAAACTCGATTGAACAATCTGAATGGAAGCTAGTGTAGTTATTAACTCAGTTCTTTACCGGACACATAAATAACTTTGTCAGAACTGGAAAACCCGCATTAAGTATATGCGTTAACGACAATGAAGCTTCTGATCACAACTTGGTTTATTTACTGGTGCGAATCAAGCTTTGTAGCCCTGAGACCAATCTTTGCATATCCAGCTCTGAGGGAAATCTACTTTACTTCACCGAGATGCTGAAGTAAAGATTCTATAGGTGTGATTTTGGCAAATCAAACCCAACAGTTCAAGAAGGAGCCTCACTCCAGAATCTTGACTACCAGTACTACTTTATTGGCATGATCTGTTCGATTCTGCGTGTGATGAGAATGGAGTAATGCAATACAAATCCCTTTTCATCTAAAAACCTCAATCTTTTTCTTGTATCTATACTGCATGCAACTTATTATTTATCAATTCAACAATCTTTATTCTTGTTGTATAGTTTTTCTTCCTTTTCACCCGCCCATTGATTGTATGTCAGTCTTATTTTATCTACGTTTGCTGCTAACTGTCTGCTGCGTAGTCCGTAAGCGTTCGTAGTGACTGTGTGAGAACAATGCGATTCGTGCCATAGACTTTAAACTATCACTTCAATTGCTATTGTTGCCCTTGTAATGCCCCTTGACGTCTTTGAGCGGCAGTGTGTATAGGTCGTGTTAGTTGTAGTGTGTGAGTGTTTATCTCTGATACTTTTGCTATGCTTAAGCGAAGAGCACAGACTGCAGCTTCGGCCTTTCCGCTCGCTTCACGATGACGGGAAAGACTTGCCACATGTTTCGCTAGCGTTACTATGCAATTGTTTGTAAAATCTTTTGCTATCTACATTAGGATTGCGTCTGCACTAGTCTTTTTTAAGTTTCCAGAATTCTAGTCCGTTTAATTACATAGCTATTTGTAAAGTTCTTCTCAGTTCGTCAAATTGAAATAAATCGTGGACGTGAAGTCTGCGGCTTTCCGGTTTCAGTGTGTATTTGCGATATCCATCGATCGAGCCTCCACAACCGTGTCAGCTGACTCGGTTTCACTTTAAAGCAAGTAGATAAACTGCTTCTCAGAATGTACGAATAGGCACTTTTAGAGTAGTTACGCACGACTTCAGCAAAGTTCCTTAAATGGATGGTGATCAAGTATGAATGACTTTTTTTTTTTATCTGTTACAAGTTTGTATGGCTCCCTCGCACTTAAGCGGCAGAGAATGTTTTTGCCCATGACAACACGAACAACAGGAGGCAGTGAGCAGATCGGGTGTTCCATTGTCAATAATAACGACAGCTAGCAGTAGTCACAAAAGATCATTTCCTTGTACGGGTCTGCAGTGCGTGAAGTTTTTTATAAAGGAAGAGCGTTCAGGGGTGCGCTGGATATAGGAAGAGTTTTCAGTTGTCTGTTATTTGAAATATAGTTTGTTGACGATAAAGCCATCCCAGATGGATATGCCAAATGTGCAGTGTACCAACATTTAACACAACATTTCCTAAAGTGCTTGGCTACATGTCCATGTATATGTAACATTTGAATTGCTTATCGTTTGGATTAATTAATTAGTATAAAAAGCGAAGTAACTTACCCGAAAAAAACAGGTACAATCCACCTGAACAACAGGTACTAAAGTGATCAAGTTCTCTGGACAATTATCCGGCATTCCTGGTTTCTGCCCACTGAAGATTATAATGCTGACTAGCAACAGTATAATCGAGCCCCTTGACCTGCACCTAAAAAACTTAACAAGCTTAAAAACGCTTAGGGCTCTCCGTGCAGCATCGCGGATAGACATCAAAACTGTAATGCCATAGCTTACACCAAGAAGCATATGGGTACCTTAAGCGACATGGTAGCAGTATTCGTGCAGGTGGATATATGAAAGTTGAAAAGGATAAAAACATTTTGATAGCTGAAAAACAAAGAGAAGATGGTCCATGTATTTTTGGTGTTCGCGGTCTTCCTGTTTGGTCAGAAATGCAAAGCGGCTCACAACTTTTCGAGAATAAGGCGGCCAAAGAGGATGCCGCTCCTCCTTTTTGCCCCTCTCATCGCTTAGTGTCTAGTTTTCGAAAACGGTTGATACAGTTGTTGAAGTAAGATAACAATAGGGATAGCTTGATGATTTTTATAGACAGATGCAAAAGTCAGGAACGTCAACAAAACAAGAATCCAAGAGCAGATCGGTTTCACGACTAGAGGAATACTGAGACAGAATTTCGCGCATCACAGTCAGCCACCGACGATGAAACGGCCAAACAGGCTGCTAGACCTCTTGGGAATTGAGCAGCGGCATCCTCGGGTCGCATCAAAAAATCGTTTTGTGCATATAGCACCCATCGACCCCGAACAGCTGCCTTCTTCTTCCACTAGCCCCAACTGTCGAATATTTTGTAAATCAAATCCTTAAATTGGCGGTGCCCGTATGGCCTTCTCAAAACGCAGCAGCCCTAGTTAAAGCCATCGCAGTCCCATTTGAGATCGATCGTAGAGTACGGGGTCAAATTCTAGGGAGACGTTAAAAATTTTTGAGTAGAACCTTGTCGACATTTTGATGCTGAGGGAAATCTGGACGACTAATGCATTTGATTTTCTGCCTAACTCGAAAAAATAGTGATCCACGATGCCCCACTGGAGGCGTCATCGTGTTTTACAGTCATAGATTAAGTAATCTTTCGTGAAAATTAATTGAAGATAACGTTATCTGCCTCGTAACATGTTGTCTGCATTACACCGAGTCAAAGTTGACACAGTTGCTAATACGGAAGTTCTTTAATGGTTCGCAGGTGCTGTCACCGGACTGTAATACCTAAATAATCAACCCAAACTCGGTGTTGACGTTCAAACGACACGTCAAAATCTCAACTGCTGTTGTGTCTCAGATTAATGTTATCCGAGTTTGGTTTCCTGGAAAAAGTTATTTTTTGGAAAATAGCGGATTTATTTAAGCGGCCATTAGTATTGCTATAGACCAAGTCATACCAATCGGACCTTCTTAGGCTAGAAAGCCCTTTCAACTTGCTTGGATGCGGAGAGCCTCCTGGAGCAAGCATCCAGTCATTTGGGCACCTCATATCATTAACATGGAGAACTACGCACAATACCTCGTTCAAATCCTAAAGCTATACGTCCTAGCTTCCATCCCAAAAAGTAGAGAACCTGGTTGATCAATTCTATAGCTCGAAGGCGCAGAACATTTTCGGAATGCTAGCAGGTATGCAATCTGCAGCTAGCTTTGTGGTCACGGCGCTTAAGACAATTTGGTGAAGAACGTACACGAAAAATACAGAAAGGATCCTGAAGATGCTACACAGTTGACAACATCCGAGGTAAGAACGGTAGCCACACAAATGCGCTGCCACTTGACTTCATGTTCGTAGGCTCAACTGCTTAACCATTTCGCTAGTATGTTCACGATAAATGGTATGATTCCTCGAGTCATGTTATTATTTTCTGCGGTCGGTGATGAAAAGTGTACGATGGAGCATAGCTTGTTAGGCGCGAGTTCATTGTGCTAAAGGTGCTACAGGCTGTTGAACAATAAGGCAGCGGGCCCAGACGGGGTCCGCAACGGGCCCTACACTCGTTCACTGGCGTCCTACTGAACTGCACTTTTCAATGATTGTCTGCGTGCCAGCGCTCTGCCGACTCAGTGGAGAGATGCTTCTCTATTTCTAGCTGGTGTATTAATCAAGACACCTTCCGTCTTTTTAAACCGCAGGAAAGCTATCCAAAAAACAACATGGATTGCGGAGAAAGCGTTTGACGGAAACAGCTGCAGCGTACTGATGATCGACTTTAAAAAGGTATTCGATAATCCTGCCGGTCTCTCATAAGCAGCGTTTTTTTATTTCAAAAGTGCATTCAATTATCTGTGTGTTTTGGCGTACGAGGGTATACCACCAATGTACTTACCCTATTGGCTTCAATATCACAGGAGAAGATATGCATAGGTGATGAAGTGGAGGGGCAATCCCATTTCTCTTAACGGACAGACCAACCCAAGGTAGTAATCTGAGCTCCATTCATGTCCTTGGTTCTACGTAAAGACTTTTCTGGAAGAGTAATGAACCGCAGGAGTTTGATCGACATTATTCTATGCATGGACTACTTGCTTATCTACAGCTCTTACAGATTCCAAGTATAATGGGCTTTAGCTAGGCTTCACATGGCAATAGCAGAATAAAAACTAAAAGGACCTGGATTAAATGGGAGCCATAAAAGTCTGTAAAGGAGGTGTCATTTTTTAATGGTTACCGTTTGGTTTCGTAGACCCCGAAGAAAGAAAGTGTTAACTGTGTTGTGTTTGATCAGGGCCTTAAACCATCTCTTCCTCGCCACAGCGCTCAATCGAATTAATTTGAAGGTGGGACCGTTCTTCCTTGGCACTACGTTTGGCACTACTTAAAGCTACGAGAAACAATGACCGAAAGGAACTGGACAGGACAAATTGTCATGTTGTCCTTCGTTTCGCAATCCACGACTTCTACCAGTAATTAAGTACGAACCGGCGCTTTTCATGAGTCTAATGAAGTATGTTACGGCAGTAGATATGATAGAAATAGTAATAATAATAGAAGGCTTAGCACTTATGCCGTGAACGCATAAGCTTTTGAACTTTTAAGTCAATGAACAATTTTACAATTCAGGTAACATCTGGATAATGATAATCACCGGTCTTATGATATATAACATGTTGTTCCGTTTTAAATATAATGCGAAGACTGCGTCGCTCATAACAATCATGCTATTGATTCTGATGAACCACAATCAAGAACTGTAGTTCTCAACTATTTTGCATGCCATAGGTATAGCTAGATATTCCCCTGCCACAACTGAATTGTTTTTTTTCCGTTATGGAACGAGATGCATATGCTATGGACTTGCCTTGCTAAGTTAGTACTCCACCTAGCTCGTAATTATTGCGTTCATTTGTTTCTTTGTGTATCCCTGGCAAAAAGTTAGAGAGCTTGGGTTTGATAGTGAGCTTCGGCTCTAATGCTTTGGATGCTTTCTTTCGTTGGCGTATCCATCAGGATTTGTATCGCTTCTGCATAAGCGCGCAGATAAGCGCTGTTGAGGTGAGGAGATTAGAAACGAGGCGCAGCATGTAGTTTCAGCACTTAAGGAAAGTTATTACTTCGCTAAGGTCTTTGGGATTCGATATGTCTAATATTGTGCATACACGCCTAGAGTCAGCCTTTAATCCCTCCTTGCTGATTAGTTGGCAAAAAAAATTGCTTCTAACATTTTTACGCATAGTATGTCCTGTTTGTATTATACACGTACTTAGCGAGTCGTTTCAAAAATGGCTTCTAGAGCTTTATAATGCTCGTCAGTAGTCTCATCTTACGTATTGCCTGCCCTCCAGCTATTGTCTTTCTGGAACATGTGTCTCTGGAGTATACCATTCCTGTCGCATTTATAACGCTCCGACAGCGCATCAATGAGTGAAGCTGATAATTTCTTTTCCACCTAGTAAGGTGCATCGTCGGCAATTACCAGTACACAGAGGATATTCCAGAATATGCCGACACCCAAAAACTCTTTTAAAATTGCAGATATCATTTGTGAACACGTAATCCATCCGTAACAAAAGATTGTCTAGTTCTCAGGGTAAGACGCTGTACTGTCTTGTCTTCTAACTACAACCTGCGTTCTGGCTTTCCTTGAATTAGCAGTTTTGCCCTCACAGGGTCTCTTATTAGTATCCAAGTGCGTCATTTTATTTAGTTAATCTACACATTATTATTTGTTTAAAGGATGTCGACGAGAGATGAGTGACTTATCTGCATTCATCGTTGACGGACTTTTCTTTCTAGATGATTCTTTACAGGACATTTTATATGTAAATGTAAATACGACCGGTCACGCCATCACCGTGCTGCACTTCGCAGCAATCCAAAAATCCAGATTTCCTATCCGATACAGTTGCTCGTTGTATCATACTACCTGCATCTGACGATCAGTTGTCGACGTTTTTCTGTGATTGAGTCGAGCAAATTGTTGATAATTATCAAAGATAACTGCCGTGTAAAGCTGCACAACGCTTTATTACCGTGACTAGTCAACCCGCCAATAATTTGACAGTGTTACTCTTTTCCAGTCTTACTTTTAGCCGATTTTTTATGTGCTGGTCTTTTCCAATGAACCTATCGTCGCTGATGCATGGAGTAATCGGAAATCTTGATAACAGTAGCTTTCTTGCCTTTGTGTTTTTGTACACCACGTCCGCTTGCCACGATGCCAGGAGCCGCCTTCTGCATTAGTTTCTTTTTGAATTTTAATTTATCTTCTTTTAACCGACAAGTTATGTTCTACATTACTTCACTTTGCGCCTTTAAAATAACTGAACTATTTGAGCCTAAGCAATCCAATCTCACAGATTTTTTTGCGTCCATCGAATTCCACCTCACTAAATCAAGGTCGCTGTTGCCGAGTTTTTTTCGTCCACCCCCTGCAGAGAACTGCACAAAGTTTTTTCAATATTTAGTAAGTTTGGATTTTTGAACACGCTGTGCATTTAACTAACGGCGTCCCTGGCACCACTTTTTGGTACCCACAACCTTATAGTGACCCGTTATATCCTACTTAATCCCTTTGCTCCTTTATTACTCGATCTTTTCTACCATTGCACATAGTTTCTAAGTGTCGAATATGCGCCTTCAGAGTTACAATAACTCATCTTTGTAAGGTTTAGGTATCCATTTTGCAGCCGTCCAAGTCTTATTGGTTAGTAATATACAAAACAGAGCCTAACTATTACTTGGTTGAGACCTATTAGTTGAGGTTAAATAATTCTGTTAATTTGTGTAGCTCTCACATTGATACATGCATTGCCTATGTGATTAACTTATATATGTGATTTGGATTAACTTAATATTGAAAACTTAGTATATTTCAACTCTCTTTGGTGTAATGTTTGTATCCTCGGGTCTTCGTTAGACGAATCAGTAACATAAAAGTAATCTCACACTAAAGCTACTAATGTGATGCTCGTTTCCGGCTTCCATCCATCTTTTGCGCTTGATACGCAGGTTACGGCTGGCTCATTTAGAGGAATGTGATTAAAATGCTTCCTCGTTTTGATACGTTTATCCGGCTGTCACAAACAACTCTGCGTGTCAGCTCGATAATTTTTATCTCTTTGTACTCTTTACGATCGGGCAGAATATACTAAGATTATTGAATGTAGTTTTAAGGTTTTTGTATTTGTTCATGGAGAAAGCTATTAGAAGGGTCACCAATTATTTACGAAAGACTGCCCTTGAGAGCAGGCTTATCAAATAAATAATGGGCTTATCAGTGCTAATTCTAGACTGCTAACTTAGCGATTATCGCGTTAGGTAATGTAATAGTGTTCCAGTTTTGTTGCATAAGTTTCTTTTCAGACGCCATCAGTTCTTTCTATTCAAAAAGCTGCGATGTATTTGAACCATTGTAATGTTCCGATTGTAGCACTGGCAAGTGCGTCACATAATAAAGCAGGGCTAACTGTGCGACCTGTTCGGATATCCCCGCAGTTAAGAATAAGCAGCAGGACCGCCTATGATTTACAAGGTGATATTAGAAAATGATTAGCTCATTTGTCGCCCTTGACAAGATCTCATGCTTTATGGTGATAAAGTCTATCATGGCTAAAATTATATCAGACGACCTTTGTTATCTTATCAGATAAAGCGGAACTGTGAAAAAGGAAAAGGCTATACTGTGTTCCTGTTAAGGGAGGTGCTTGAGCATATTTTTTTCGTGCTTATATCGAGGATTCGATACGCGGAGATAGGGCACTCTGAGAAAAACAGTGGTTCGCTTCTAGTTAACTAACAGTCGGAAGGGGCTCATGAATATTTTCCTTAACACAGCTTTTGAGTGCTGCTTGTATCCATTCTTCCAATCTCACAGAGTTGAACAAGAGTCTGCCTGCAAGGGTCTGCAAGCTGATAGCTTTCTACCCTATTAAAATAACGCAGCCGATAGACCGGTATCGTTTTAAATTTGTACTAAAATCTGGATGAGCGAACCATATATGACATGGTTGTACAGCTGTTTTTAGTCAAAGGGTCATTCGGAAAAATTTTATGTGTCAAAATTATTGAGCAACAGCGGCATGAATCGAGTCAATATAGAGATTTTACTTTTAGAATCTATACAACGTATTGCATACATTCCTGAGATCTGACTAATTAACAACACAAGTTAGATTACTAGAACGTTCAAGAAAAATTTTGCTGACTCAATTTGCCAGTCTACCTAACCGACCGACCAAGACACTTTGGCGAAGTTCGTCAGACGTAGCAGCGAAACCGTTCGGGTGTAACCTAAGTGCTTATTCTACCTCATACAGTGCACTGGTATTAGTATTAAAAGGTTGAGGGGTTGTTGTTAATACGATATACAATACAGGGCTCTATTATATCTAACCGAAACAGGCTGCCGAAGGTACACACGTGGGAAGTATTGGCCAATACATGCATATTATTATTGTTAAATATACGCAGCGTTTTCCTCAGTAGATGCGTAAAGCAAAAGTGTAGTTAAGGTACAGTCAACTTCGATTGCACTTATTGTTCTACCATTGTGTAGGCTGTTATTTGGAAGGATATTTTTCTTGTCTTTAAAACATTGTGCTCGTCTCTTGAAGTCAGTCCAAGGCTTTTTCTTTAAAGAAAAAATTCACCTACACACGACTCGGGCACTTGGAGCTATTTTTCTGAGTGGTTGATATGTTGAAATGTAAAACTCATACATTCACACGTTTGAGCAAGCGACCATACGCACTAAACATTATCCACGAGAGAACCCTGAAGGTATAGAAAGCTCATCGCATTATTTCAGAGTCCTGCAGGTGAAAAAAAGTCGTCGTACATGGAAAGAGATCCAGACTAATCTCTTCTGCTTCACATGTTGTTGTTGGCAGCCGAGCCTTCATGTTGTTCCTCCTGGCTTCCTCTAATTCTTTTTCTTCATCATGATTCTGTTTAAAAATGCCATTTCCAAGGGCCTGTTTTCCTCTGAAGAGATCACACTTTGGATTATTTCTTTTGCTGTGTTCCTCGCTTTCATGTGTTTTTTTCTATGTGCTACTTCTTGTCTAGTTGTTTAGAGTGACCCTTAACGGGTAACTGTGTGTTCCACATCATCCGTTTCACCTCTGCTGCAGAGAACACAAATGTCAGCCCAAATATTCTCTATTTCT
Organism: Varroa jacobsoni; assembly: GCF_002532875.2. NCBI lineage: Eukaryota > Metazoa > Arthropoda > Arachnida > Mesostigmata > Varroidae > Varroa > Varroa jacobsoni. The sequence continues at coordinate 109,380 of NW_019213358.1, read as the reverse complement.
CCATGTGCGTTTGTCATTGTTCCGTTAAAGCTCGTTCTTGGATATTCACGTGATCAGATTTCACAATCCGAATTATGTCTGATCTAACTCTTCTGGGACCAAGATCCGCACAAAAAAACCTCGTTGCTATCATCTTGGCCGGTGTTATGACGGAACACATTGGGATAGTTTTGAAAGCCCTATTAGACTCAATAGCCACATTTTTCTGTGTTGACAATAGGATCTTGTCTGCCCATGCAGAGAAGCCATGAAGTATCATGGAGTCAGCCACCGTTGCTAATAACTTTCTCGTGTCCATTTTGGGTTCCCCTTTTTTTGGCATTATGTGTTATAGATCACTCCAAACTTTCAGTGGCCTCATTGGTTACATATTTAATGTACGCCCGGTGTTTAGTGTAATTCTAAGGCATTTCGCTTTCAGTTTGAGCGTATTCTTCCTAATGTAAGGTTAATAATTTCAATATTTTTTCCTCCTAGACATGCAGACTGTTTTACTTTTTACAGAGCCAGTTTCAAGTAATGTTTCTCTATCTACGTTTTTCTCTTTATGATTTATTTACTCGTACTAGTATGAGTAAAAAAATACGGATCAGTACTATAGGCTTCACACAGTTATTATCTTGTATCTATAAGAATTTGGAAATTCTGACACGCAAACATTTGCTTTTTATTTTCGTTGTCTCTCTGGAAGGTTTGTCGTCGCTTTTTCAGCATTCTATGAAGATGCACGTACGCCGTACAAAATCATTAAAACAGTTGCTGCGCACTGCTGTATTTCCTGCAAGGTAATAGCTTAGTTATAAAAATTTTCAGTCTTGCCTTCAAGAATTAGTGCTAGATCATCGGCTTAGGCCATGCACTCAATCCCCCTTGGCAGGTCCGAAACGGTCAGGGCCTCGTCGTAGCCAGGGTTTCGGAGTGTGGGAGCTGTGTTAATCTTGTAGAAACAAAAATACCGAGAAGCTGGTAACTTCGGCCCGAATCATGATGTATCGGCCGAAGTACTAGTATTGGCAAACTAATGCTGTGAACTGGGACGAAAATAACAAACGAGTCGCCGGTGTCAGGTAAATCACATTAACCTTGATTTCTGGTAATTTCTTTCTTTTGACCAGGTAGGACTTGTACTAGTTGTCTTGAATGCTGAGTAGATTCGAACAAATTCATTTATGATACTGGATTGGTTCGTAAGAGTTCGCAAAACTGCTAGGAGAATGCTAAGTTAGCCTTGTTTGTATGAAACAGGAAAAACGGTAAAAAAGCAAGATAAACACTTAGTTATAATATATGCGTGAACTACGAACGATAGAACTTATTCCTAGTTAACTTGTTGACGAGCTTGTTTAAAATATCAGAAGAAGTTCTGTGTGGCCGTCCAATTATGCAGTTTGCCGGTAGCAGCTGCAGTTGTGCAGCTGTCCTGACGTAAGCGCTTATTTTCTGAGGCCTATAAGGACGGTATGTGACCGTCTGTGAGTATCATTCGGTTGACTAAAAACTTTTCTTGTGTTTCTTTTTTTGCAGTGCAATGGAGATGATCCATAATACGATGTTTTTGTCCTTGTGTACAGGTGACTGTAATTTGATGTTCTTGCAGTTGGAAGGCCTACAGCACCAAGTGACAATTTAGATCCTTAGCTGATATTAATCAGCAAAGTGCATAATGGTCTATAACGGCTAATAATGGATATCAACGTATGTATGAGTTAAATCCTTTTGTTCTTTAAGCTGTGCACTTTTGTTGAGTGATAAAGTGGTTTTCGACAAGGCTCATACACCAAAAGCAACTACTCGTTCCTGTGCCTTGTTATGATTTTGTGCAAGCATAATGCGTGGTACTTTGCGCACCAGTGTTGAGCATTATTGGTAGCGTTGGGTCCAAGTGAGCGAGAAAAAGTGAAGGAGTCAGATGTTCAACTGAAGTTCATTCCACAAGAAGGGTGTTGCACCGTTTAGCAGGTTGTTGAGCAGAGATGCGGTTTTTGCGAAGTTGGGTATAAAATTTCGATAAGATGAGCGATGCTCTAAAAAGTCTTAAGCGATTTATTGTTTTACAAGTTTCGAAAACTGGCCAATAGCTTTCATGTTGACCAGGCCTCTTCAGATGCCATGTTTACTTTGTCACTAAGGGTTTGTAGTTTGATGGTTCCAGAAGAAAACTTCTTAATCTTCATTAATAAATTTACTTAATCTAAGCAGTTGTATCTCTGGTTCTCCCAAAGACACAAACGTTATCGAGGTAAATAAGACGTGAGTTTCCAATCCGCCCCTGAGACACGCTCTCCATTTGACGTCGTTTCACAGAGCATAGGGCATTACGTTGCATTCAAGTAGGCCACCGGGTATGATAGTGATCTTTTTAGTGTCTTCCTTTCCCTAAGAGCACTGAAAATTGTCTTGGGTAAGATCTAAAGCGTATATTTTTCCAGACCATCTAGTGCTTCATCTATGCGTGCTAATGGATGGGGATCTGTTTTGCTTTGTTGTTTAATTCCATGTAATCAATGCAGCAGTGGTATTCGCTTGACGACGGTTCTGGGATTCCGGTACCCCAGTAGTTATCGAATGTTAGATAAGATTAATGTAGCGTGAAAATTTTCCTGCGTTTGAGACTATTTTGTGGAATGGCTTGAGCATATCAAGCATTTTTCCTGGACTAAAAAATTTTGTTTATCGTTGCAGCAAAGACGAATCTTGTTAATAGGTAGTTAACACCCGTTTTGTTTGCCTTACCGATTATGTTAGATTTCACAGAGTTTGGCTAAAGCAGGACTGGTATTTTATTGCAACAAAAAGGAGCCTTCTATGGTGATGTTTCCTTTCGGCAGAATTATTTTTTAGAAGAATTCTTATCGACACAAACGTTTATGTGTTAAACTTTGTTATGTTGAGCAACTGATAAACCATTGATGTTACTGTGTCGAATTGTATCCTGTGTAAGTATTACCTCAGTGGCGGATCTTCTTCTGTGCCCATAGATATAAGGAAATGATCCGTTGGAGGTAAGGAGATGTTCCTTTCTGCTTTGGTGCGCGCATGACTATCCTCTAGTTTATCGTCCCTCCGTTTAAATCTGTCATTAACATCAGCAGTATCACTAATATGAACCTCCTGGCCTTAAGAGATTTTAGTAGTTCGGTGTAAGCGATGTTAACTACCTTTTATATTGCCTCCACAGTTAACTTACTTTTGCAAAACTCGTATTGATGCTCCAATAGTGTACGCTTTTCTTCTATTTTTAATCTAGCTAGCCTACTGCGGTGTTTTTTTGGCTGTTGTGTTTAGTGTATATATAAGCCTGTATGCTGACGGGCCAGTTTTTTGGCGAGGCTTAAGAATCAATGCATTTGCTTCTTTCTGTTCTGTAAAAAAAACGCCCTTTTCTTAAAAGTTTATCCATCGCTTGGTTACAAACCTGATCGCTTTTGGCAAACCTCCATCTGTGCCGGGGCTTCACCTGGTTTGGTCTTTGTGTTGCTGGCTTCCGCGTGACTTCCGGTCATCTCCCATGCAGATAGGCAGCTATTCTCTGGCAAGCTGTTGAGAGAATAACCTTGACACATTTGCCCTAAGAAAGCCCGCGGGCAACCGTGGTGTAGTCATTTTGATTTCATTTATAACGATTTGATATGGAAGATTCCATTCTTTCCTAAAGTCTAGGTTTCGCAGATCTCTACATAGATTTGAAGAGTAAACTCTTTAGCCTAAGTATACCTGTTGCCCCATGCTATTGAGGCCGCGTTGAAGTTTCTTGTAATAAAAATTATCTACCCCGCTATACCTTAGTACTCTGGCATAGCGCGTCTAACATCTACTCTTCTTTTTATTTATTGGATGGGAAATAGCAAAAATATATTACTGCAATGTCGTCCATTTCCATCTAATAGAGATTCCGGCCTCGTCCATTTTCGTTTACAGTGACTCACATAGATTAGTTACTCCCTCATTGTGCTGCTTCGTTGATTTTTCTTAAATGCTCATACTTAACCTCTACACCGCGTCTGTAAAGGTCGTGAGATTTTGGCACAGCTTTAGATTAACCTATAAGATCTTTAATATTATTGTTTAAAAGTGTGTTTGCTACCAGGTGTAGTCCATTTCTAACCATCACGCTTTTTTAACCCTTTTCCTGTTTCCTTTGTTTTTCCCTTATCCTGTATCCATTATGTTGTGACTTGTTTGTTCTTCACTGCCTGCACTTCCTGAAAGCATCCGAAGCATTTGCGAAACTTCCTGGAATAATTCACCTTCCATTAGTATTAACTATGTATTTTTGTGTAACCTCTTGAATGATCGTTATTTTAAAGTGTGAACATGATGTCGCCAAAAACTATAAAAACGGTAGGTATACTACACTGGTATATAGTGTGATATAAGACTCAACTTCTTTAATAATGAAACAGCGAAAGATTGCATTAAGAAGCTCGGACGATCTTCATTATATATTTGCTAAAATCTAAAAAAGGGCTTATAACACGAATCTTCTGCACTGTGAAAAGGAAAATATTTTAGAGTATATGTAAAATTGTATCGATTAAATGATGAAACTTTCGAAAAAAATAATAGAAAAATTCAACTTACAAAACGATGGCATGGTATGAATCAAAGAGGCTCTGCCAGGCCTGCCGCAAGTTTTTTTTAGCAAATATTCGAGAGAATACTACTAAAATAAGGTTGCATTTAAAAAAAAAAAACCTTATTTTTGTTCGTTTAGCCGCATTACATTGCCAATGGCAAACGGGCTTACTGTCTTCTAACCCTTCAGTCCTACGCGGATCTTCACAGATAAAAATACTAACGGAAAATTTTTAAAAACCTCAGTCTTTTACTGATACTCTACCATAATTTGCTGCTTTGCTAAATTGGATCGACTTTAGCTACCTCAGACGTTTCTGTAGTCCCAAATTTTAAATCTTATGGTCAGGTCGTGACGGGTTACGCAAGTAACTTTCTCTTTCTTTCAGCCGATTTCCTGACTTTTATCCTGTCGAGGCTCCGTGCTGCTTTTTTTTATTTCGCCTCGTATGTGGAACTTCAGTAACATCAAATTTCATTCACAAGCACCGAACCACGTTTTTTAATTGAGCTAATTTTTTTCCAAGCTGATGTTAGGGCTTACAGGTCTTCCTGTATGTGGTCTGGCTTCTGTTTTTCAAATGCTGGTTTAAGTTAGTGTCTATTCAGCTAGTCTGCCATATTTCCCGGAACAATGCTTCGTCTCGGTGGCAGTCATTACTTACGTTAGACGTTCTACATGACTAGAGTTCCTAGTCCCACCAACGTATATAGTATGAACGCAGGGTTGGTTCCAAAATGGAGTCCTGCGGTTGTATCTGAATCGACCTCGTTAATTTCTTCGCCATCTGTCTCCGGTCCGCCTCCATGATCTCTTTTTGGATCTACTCAGTTCTGCTGGATTACAATCGCTTTCGGTTCTCTTCATCTTCGCTGACTTAGAAATAGTTCGGATGGCAGTATAGCTAGTTTACTTTGGACTATTTTGCAGGCTTTTTTCCATGAATGAGACCTTGATTTCAATTAGCTATGTTCAATCTTAACCTAATAGATTAGGTTTCTGTAATCGTTGGGGCTTTCCAGGCTCAATTTCTTTTATTATTTAAGCTCTGCAGGTGTCAGGTCTAAGTAGGCATCCCATTCCTCTCTGTAGAAGGCGGTTTACGTCTGTCATTGATTGACAGCAGGTCTCTTCGAATCAGCCATATAAGCAGCAGTTTCGTGAACGGAATGCATCTGTTCTTCCGCTCAGTGCTAGCTGGGTTGAAATCCCCAGCAGCTTCTGCTTTGTCACTTTCATTCAAGCTTTTTTTAGATCATCACGGAACCGTTGAAAATTTTCAGGCCCATTTTATGATGGCTTTTCTTTAGTCGTTAAGACACACTTAATGCGAGATCTCTTACCTTCAGGGACGCAGTAAGCACTACATCAAATGTTTCGACTACTTGCCACTGAGTGTTCTGAAGATTTCTTGCCAGAGGGCCTACGGGATGACTGAATAGACCTGCTAGTTTCTTCGGTTATGCAGTCGGTCCTGCAGCATGAAAATTATGAAGTGAAGTGCTCTTAAAATTCAGACTAGTTCCCTCCTGTATGCGTTTAGTGCCATAACTGGATATTTGGAGTTTGTCGTATTATGCATTTTCAATTAATACTGTTTACTTAGCTGTACATTTTAATATAGACAGTAGTGAGACGTTTTATCGCTCTGCTTTTAATAGTAGCACTGCATCACTAAAAGCGCATGACAATAAATGGCTAGAGGTGTTTCGATTGGCAGAGTTGACACAAGCTGTCGGAGTGTGACAGATTTGACATTCATGGCCCGTTCATTACGGTCGGTTCATTCGCTCATTCAGTTAAAAAGCATTCCAATTTCTAATAGTTCCTGCAGACGCCGCCGGCTTACATAGTGAACAAAAAGGAAGCTATGTAACGCAATATGCATTTTAAATTGTTAGAAAAGGGACATACACGTGTTTAGAAACTTAAAAGGGCACAGTAAAGTGAGATAGGGTCTGCTTATGAGAACCGATTAAAACTGCTCGTTTTGGTGCCTTTTGCCGCGCAGTTCCTACATCTATTTACCGTCGCCATGTATCATTTTTTCTCGCTGGACTAATGGAACTACCAACCCACTCGACCGCCCTGTCGTATTCCAAGAATGCTTCGGTGCCAAGCGATCTAGATTATTTTTTTTTACTTTCTAATTATGCTTATTATTTAAGTTTCTTAACTGTAGATAGCAAATTTCAGTAATCAGTCCCCGTGGTAGTTTAACAATTAGAGTATTTGCCTGCTAATATTAAGAACACGCTGTGGTAAAGGTCCGAATCCGGACATACACAGCGTTCGATTCGTGCTGGGAGCCAGCAGTCTGATGGAATGCACAACGACGATACCGGACGTAAAATGATACATTTAATTTGATAGAGAAGTATGTTCACTCTGAGTTGATATCATAATTGAACAGTTTAGGGTCAACCCACCAGCTATGACCATTTCCAAAGCTTTGGATCCACCTCAACTTGAAGATCATTATAAATATCTCATCTTCATAGCCCAGCGCAACAGGTGAAAATCCCCCAAAACACACATATTTATTTAAATCCGATTGTTGCAGAACCGCATACCACAGAAGAAAATAGAATTACTTTAAATCAAGGAAGTGGCATCACACTTCAATCTCTACCCGAAATAAAAAGATCCATTCTGTTTTATTTCTGAGTAATTGAAGTCTTGAGTTATATCTCTTAGCAAACCACTTCGTTTCATAAGCCTTTCGTTTTACACACCGGGTAGCCTCCAAATTTCGCTGCAAATCAATGCATCGGAAGTCTTTGGCTGAGGAACTTAGCAATTGCTATTTCAAGCCTCTTATTTCAAAACACATCTAAAATATAAACAGATTGGAGTATTCCTCCCTAAGACTAAGTTATTCTTATTAATATGTTATTTTGTGTGTTCGGTGACCCTCACTGAAAAGTGCTAAGAGGACGTTTACAGCACACATGGTGCAATTTGTTATAGAATTGTGGTTAGTATTATTATTATTAGTTGTTCAAGTAAAATACCTACAACTTAAATAAAATCTAATTGTGTTGCCCCTTTAGACCTAAGTTTTCATTGTTTTCCTCAATAACAGTGCCAAATAAGTACACTCACCGAAGGAGTTGAATTTGATGGCCATTAGCTTTATTTATTTAATTACTATTTGAGTGACGAAGAAGTTCTGGTGCTTATCGGTTGCTTCTAACGCAACCATTTTCCCAAATAAACCGATTAACGCAAATAATAACAGCCTTAATTGCCAATATTGAGTTCCACGTTATACTCTATATTTTAACGTCCACTTTTGCTGATATGAAAAAATGAAACAGATAAAATATTTCTTAATTAAGCCCATGTGCTCAAACACCCACTAAATGTGATCGCCGTTTGCTGTTACTCTCTTTATACGCTAAGAAAAAAATAGACTGCGCTTTTTAGAGATGAATGTTAGAAACTTATAGTAACTATCTTCTTCGTCATTCAAATAGTAATTAAAGCCAACGGCCACCAAATTTAACTCTCTCGGTGAGTTCACTTATTTGGGACTGTTATTGAGGAAAACAATGAAAACTTAGGTCTAAAGGGGCAACACAATTAGATTTTATTTAAGTTCTGGGTATTTTACTTGAACAACTAATAATAATAATACTAACCACAATTCTATAACAAATTGCACTATGTATGCTGTAAACGTCCTCTCAGTACTTTTCAGTGAGGGTCACCGAACACACAAAATGACATATTCTGCATCACCAATAGACCCGACGTCCCTGTAATGTTGATTAACGTTGCTGAGAGTCAACGGAATAAATGGCAATGGAATGGCGCTCCTTATTTCGCGTCACCGCTACAACAGACGTTATATTACAGGGTGGTTTAACGTACTCAGAAACGACGCAGGGATCTTAGTCAGGAACACGGAGAAGCAAGTAGCAGTAAGAGCAACATCCTACACCTGTCAGAAGCCTGGGGCCATCGACGATTTGCTGCTCCGCGGCCGCCGTTGTCGTCGTCGACGTCGGAGCGAGTGAAAAAAGTGACACTGGCAACAACAATGATGAGAATTATGACGGTGGTGACAATGAAAACCAGTGGAATAGCAGGATGAGGCAGTTCGAAAGGAAGAGGCGACGAAGGCGAAAGAGGAAGAAGAGAAAGCGGCACCGACTGTCTGTTGGTATTGTCGCCATCCTTGATTGCTGCCCGATCCCCGTGAGAACGTACTCTCTCCTTGTCTGCCGCGTTCCCTTAGTTGCTCGATTGTGATGGTCTGCAGTGCCCTGTGTTGCATACCGCTTCGAATCCGCTACTGCTTCCCCCACTCGTCTGTCGCGTAAAGCACGTTCTCACGCCCTAGGCGTTCTTTGCGGCGGGCATCCGCAAATTTAAATTTAGCACCTCTGCTAGACTGATGTACGATATAATAGAACGTTTAGCCTGCTTCGTTTTATCTCGATCGAATAAAAAGACCATTCTTTTCTTTCATTGTTAGTTATATAGTTCTACAGTAAATCTAGCCTGCACATTGAGCTTTAAAAACAAAAGGAGCTTGTCACGTGTACACGTGCTACCTTTTACCTACAGTTTAATCTGACAGACCTATTCGAATAATGTTAATCTACAAAAAAAAATTGGCAGAAAAACAAGTGACAGAAATGAGATGCTTAGTATTCAAAGTAATATTTTGATACGATTGGATCTGCTGGGTACCGCATAGGGCTTCGAGAGCGTGTACGCCAAGCTGATAGCGGGTGTGATCTGGGAACGCACTAATCCGGTTAGATTTGATGCGTTTCCGCGCTGCTGCTGCTACCAAGAATGGCGATGGTGGTGAGAATGGGGCCTTGGTATGTGAGTCTTAACGCATCACAGCAGGCAAGGATACCGGTACGCGTCGTCGAGGTTTCTCTGTCACTTATAACTCCCCCCGGGCCATGCGTGGAACATGCGTCCTCTTTGATTTTTAATTCAATTTCGTATCTTGGTCGTCTTATTCTTATTATGATTAACATTAACATGATAGAAAGCAACCCAACTAGACAAGCGAGTTAACACGATTCCTTACATCCAAACGGCAGCAGAGAACTCGAGAGAAGTACGATGAGAATAATTCAACTGTCAGCGCAACACTCCTCTGCGACTCCGGTAGTTCTGAGTCGGCTCCTGCCGGCTGACTGTCAGACAACACTCAAGGTAAAGGACGATCTAGCAACGAAAGCGGGAGCCAGTATGGGAAGTCAGCAGCTCATAAAACAGTCGTCACAGGATCGGGACATAGCGTGCGTTTGCGTGCGCTAAGTTTGTCGTTCGAGACGAAGCAGCATTTGCGACAACAAGGCTTGCAACGACTCAACGTTAGTCGATGCTGTGCAAAAAGAATAGGGTGTAGGAGAAGAAACACGTTTCCTTGAACTTTGAGGTTGTGCATGTGTGAGAAACTCTAGATCCCACTGACAGAACCACTTTGAAGTTGATAGAGATTGAGGCAGTATGCGCTAATTAGCACAGCGACCCTCTAACGCAAAAGTGTTTGTGGCCAAGGGATCTTGACTTACCTGAATTACTTTCTGCAACTTACCTGAATGGCGGAACAACAGCAAAGGACAATCCAAAACAGAATATCAAAAGGACCGGGTGGCTTTTGCTCCTAATAATATACGACAACGCACTTTGCTGCTGTATCGAGGGGTAAATCGCGAAAAGCAGTGAATGCGTATTTGGAAAGATTAATTCTATAACCCGAAGGACCAACCCATTCGGATTTGATTATTCTTTAATGAGAAGTCGATAGGTTGCAGCGTATTCATACCATTAGATTGTCAAGTTTTTATTTGTTAGTAAGTACATTTCATTGAAAATTTCAAGAATGCATCGACAAAATTCCGATTTTTTTTTAAAGTTTTTATCTCCGATAGTGCTTCAGGCATCTCTATGTCCCGTTATTTGCATACACATGATAGGCTAAAACATAACTTTGAAATAACAGTGCTCGATATTCTAAAAATAATGATCTTTTTTATTCAACTTTATTGCAGAGTTTGACGTACAAAGGTGATTATAAATTGTCTTTGCGACTATCTTGACCAAAGGAATATGTTAACATATTGCTTGTTGCTTTTTGATCAAGTTATCTAAATTATTTTATAGTATAGAGATGAGTGCACTTTGATGCAATTATGGTCAAACATTTCCAAAAAAATTCAAACGAATAAAAAATGTTAACTTTAGAGAAGGAGTATCAAAACATCTTAGTTCAGAATTGAGAAATTTATGGAGTAAAGTGCGTGTTTACTTCCAACTTGGGTAGTTTATTTAACATTGAATTCCTAAATATAGATGAAATGTAGTAGAGTTCAATATAATGTAAAGTAATAGACCGCAACCAAAAGGTACACGCTCTCCAATTAGAAAAGACCAAGGCGACCAAATAGCGCAAAAGTGAGCCGATTATTGTCATGTTCAATATATGGGCTTACTTACATTTGAATTGTTTTGTAAGTCAGACATAACTTTCCTATGGGACACTGTGTTTCGATAGCCTAATATTCTCTCAGAAGGCTAATGATGTTTGCATCATCTGTCTAAATTGCTATAAAAAAAAACTTCCCAACAAAATTAACACCCGTGTTTTTATAAAAATGTGTTCTTGACAAAGTAGATTGCATATACCTTGCAGAACTTTAAGTATCATTTTGGAAAGCCTCAGAGGAAATTTAGGAGCTTTATTGACAAAACTAAATGAAGCCTACGGTGAAACTCGAGACATGAAGCGCACCACTGGTTTGGATGTACCTAGTAAATTAGCTCGTAAGAAACCAACATTCGTTTGATTTAAATAGCCAGATATACTACCTTGAAAAGTACCCTTATGACCAGTGATTATCAATCAACTAACAAACTGGACACTGAACAGTGTTTTTCTACAAAATGTCAGAAGTTCACTGAGCGGTCGTGCCTTACTATCTACAATTTGCTGCTCTGCCGCTATGTGATGACAACCTGTGATGCCAGTTGGAACGGGTTATCTTCGAATTGTTGACGGCAGGGCGTTGAAGAGGGGAAACATTCAGGTGTTTAACCTTCACCAAGCGTTCATTCATTATCTGTTTTCGATAATATCTCTCTGCTGAGCGGAGGATGAGTTCGGAAAGGCGTGTGTGTTGTAGAAGAGCAGTGTTAGTAATAATCGAAGTCATGGTGGTGGTGCTCATCCACACCAAAAGCTCTGCCCTGTTCGGGACCGTGTAACGATTTATATTTTGGGCCTCATATATATTGAGCTATTCCAATGCAAGACTCTTTGGCTGGTTGTCGTCGCAAAAAAGATCAGATCGTTGTTATGAACTACATGGGAAGAAAAAAAAGGCAGCCTTGCTGGCCCAGAACTCCCGTTACAGGTCCTGCGAAAAGACAGGGTGCTGCTGCATACAGACGCAGCATGGCGACACAAGAAAAGCTATGAGCCGCCTGTTGTTCATTTCATGTCTCCTCCATCCCCCCGTGACAGATGCGTGCATTATAGTGTGCCAATCGTTGTGACAATATTAAGGGTATTTCTCAGCTCTAATTGTGGACAAACTTTTTGTTTCTATTAGAACATTCTTTTAAGAGAGCCATACATCTCCGACTGCATAATTGGCGTGATATTCGAAAACGAAGCAAGGATACTACAATACACAAACGCTGCAATTAAAGTACGCGTTTAAATACTGCTTAGAATTCGATTGTAGTTTTTGTTGCCACCGGTGTGATTGTTATTGACATACATATTATATTAAATAGATCGAACACCCACATAAGTACGCCTCTGCTGCTTACATACCTTTAACAAAATAATTTGTTTACTTCTAGATAATCATCAAGTGATATTTTATCAATTATTTTTGTTCGCATAAAATAAAAATTCTATTTTTTTTGCAAAACACATGCTTTCGTACATTCAACAAGAAACAATAGTATAACGGAGCAGAATTGAATCTAGATGATGAATGTGACACATAGCCTGAAATAACGTCTCTTCTTGAGGGAATACAAGATATGCGCGAAGGTCCTTTATTCGGGTGTATAATCGCTCTACTTTGTTACTCTATTCTGCCGTTTTATTAGTAAGAACTATCTATCAAATAATGTCGCTTTTCAGCCTTTGCTAGAGCAGTAATTGCGTCATGCGACGGTAACCTACGTGAGGTCACATACTTTAATTGCAATACTTGTATATTGCATGGCATAATTTGCTTTAACTGAGGCCAATGTGTGCGTGAAAAAATGCCTCTCTGCTTGTTTTTAAAGCTGACTACATACCAATTATAATTATTAATCAGGGGTTGCTGCCTCAAATTTTATTTGTTCTAAAACTATACGAATCGGGTGACTATTTATGCCAAAGAAAGCCCAACAGACGTATATAATATATCAAACGTTTTCCCTCAATATGTAATCTTTAACCGTGACTAGACGCCTATTCCGATTCCGAAAATTGCCTAACCATATAATGTACAGAATATTGTAAAAATATGAAAATACTCGAAAATAATATATTTTTTTTTTAAATAAAGTTTAAGATTATTTTGTCGCTAGAAAAACGTATTCGATTAAAAAGGCAGTTCAATGAGCACTGCTTTCAGACATCCTCAATAGAAATTTTTATACGTCCTCTTTTGGCGTATACTTTCAGAGTTCTACCATTAGTTTCACTGTAAAGTGATGATAAATGCAAAAGTGACTTAAATTTCAGATTCAAATGACTGGTGGTAGTGAATTCGTGCTAGGGCTTTTTTCCGAGATTCCGCAGGCTGGCGACAGACTTGTTTCTCAGCTGCTCGAAAGAAAGTATGTTCATTGCTGATTGGGCAAGTTGCCTGACTTGCTACGTAGGCCAGCCATGGAATGCCAACTACGTACAGCATACCTCAAACCCATTTGAGATAAAGTGGTTAATTGGAAAGAATGCGTCTCACTGTCTCATATTTTCGAAGCATTGTTTAAGCAGACGAGTCATTTAGGCGCCACTTTCGAATGTGGCCAAAAGAAGATCTCAAGCTTGGTGTACGAGTTTGCATTGTACCTATCTGACGTCAACATTATTGAAACCATTAAAGTGGAGCAACCGAACGTGATTGTAATCAATCGTTCAACGTGAAGCAATGGAAAATCCGCGACTGTTATCGTCCATAGCACCAGCATATTATTAATTAATATAATAATAATATTAAATTAAAATGATTTCCTTTTTACGATAGCCGCAAAATAGATTGAAAAATGGCGTTATGGACCGAAGACATTTGCTTTTTTTAACTTTAGAGGAGTATTACATAGTTGTTTTTATCTATTTTTTTGCGCAACATAAGTATTGTTACATATACATGGTTACGTATATATGCTGTAAAGTTATGAAACAAACGTTTTCCTGTTCTTTCTTCTTTAGAGAGGTAGTTTCACTGTTTGATAAACTTTACATTTTTTTCGCGCACTTTCAACACAATCAAGCAGGTAAACACTTCAACCCTGAAATGTTTACTTGCTTGATTCTTTTGAAGCTGCTTTTTGGTTTAAGAAAAAATTGAAAAGAAGCTGAACTGTTTGTTTTTTGGCAATGACTCACATGCTGGATAGGCATGATGTAATTATCTTTTTGATAATTTCCCATTTTTTAATTGCAAGATATGTAGTACGTTTAGTACGGACAAAATATTTTTTTGGGAGCATAGATTGCGCCTATAGTTACTTGAAATGATAAGAATCTTGGTTAAAGAAAGGAATTGGAAATACCATTAATCATTCATAAAATCATAAAATATGCTATATTACCCGTAGATTTATATACATGTATTCGTTTGAATAGCGTATTAGTATTATAATGACATGTAATGCAAATATGATTATCACGATGCTGAATTCTAAACCGTTACGAAATATTGATAAAAACATTTAGTGATGTGGAAACTTGGTTTTATATAAGCAGCACGAACGTTTTTGTGTAAAAACGAACATAAGAAAACAGTGAAAGAGTTTCAACTTAATTTAAAAAGAAACAAACGGGACGAATGTACGCTACAAGATTGCAGGTAAGTTAATTTATAATTTTCATTTGAGGGGCAGGTAAGTCTAATGAACGAATAGCGGGGTAAACGGAGAAAGGTGCAACTAGAGACTAAATTAACAACCATAACTGTTCAAAAAACAAATTTTTAGTTCAATTTCGGAGCTGGAAAGGCTTTTGGATAGCAATAGGCCGATTCCATTCTTCCGCAACTGTTATGTCCATCCCCTGACTACACTGACGGCTGTTGTGGAATATGATGTTCACAGTTGTCGTATGTAAGATCGACCTTCTAGATACGTTTGGATGTTGTCGTCTGTGTGAGCAGTGTGATGAATTATCTAGAGTACCGCGATAATTTTTATTCGCACTGGCTGAATTTGTATTTGCAGGAATCGATCTTAAGTTTTCTGCAAGCGCATAGTGTTCATAATTTGGCTTTGAAAGCATTGTTGGGAGCTAGATGAAAGGCTAGTGATGTTCTTAAAAATGAGTTCTTCCAACCTTCGAAGAAGGTGACACGTAAATGTTCCGCAGAAAATGACGCCGAATGAAGCTCCCAGGACGTTTGATAAGATCTATAACAGATACATCTAGAAGCAGGTAGAGGGATGATTGGGTTTTTCTTATCACACCACATTTTCAGTTAGTAGGAGCCTTCCGACATAAGCTCATGAGCTTTGTCAGAAGTCTTATTACATATGATACATACTAAAACGCTGTCCTTACCGTAGATGGCAGCAGTGCCCATACTAGTAGTATGACTCGATGGCATCCAGACGATGTGAGGGCGGCTGCGCGGTCTGTATGGTACCCCTTGAATGCGCTTACAATGATTTTAAATTCTTTCAGCGTGACTCTTCAAGCTATTTTCAACGAAACCTAAGGGAAGATATCAGCCTGCTTGAAGTGATACACGAAGTTCTGAATATTACACGTGTTTCTGCAATATTTTTTTATCTTTAATTTTGAATAGCTTCAATTTACGATTTAGTTGGCAACTTCAAGCGCGTTTTTCTCAGGCAGCGATCACGATGACATCAAAGCGAGTTATGATGACTAATGGCGTTTTAAGAAGCGTACCGATAAAGATCGTGAAGTTCCTTAAGTTTGGCAAGCTAGGAGATCACCATTCAATGTCGACTTTTTGTCAACTGTGCGGCCAAAATAAAACTAATGTGAAGGATGGACTTTGTGTGAGGGCTTGCAATTTATTTTTAGTTGAACATTCGCTGCAGATTCCTTTTTACAATTCTGTGGCCAAATTCCCCTCAGTAGTATTAGATTGGTCACAATCCTCTTTCTAGTGATTTTAGACTTGGGATCGCTAACATTAAAGTTAAAGGCATCACAATTAGAAGCTTTTAAGGTAGTAAAGTATTTAGAAGAAAAACAAGACTCTGGTTGGCAGGGTTATCTAGTTTTTAAAACCGTTTTAGCGTAATAAAAGTTAATAAAATGGTTGTCTCCAGAATGATTATGTAAGCTTATTTTCTTCAATAGATAGTGATTATTATATTTTTTAGAAATTATTAAGTGTTTGCACCAACTTAGGTAGAAATCATTTGAGCTTAGTTATTGTGATGAAGATAATGGCCAAGAAGGGCATTTAAAACAAAAACAATTTTTAGTTAAATACGTTTAATTAAGTAAACGTTTCGATTTAAACCGGCTTTTGATGAACCCTAAAAGAAGCTACCAAATATAACTAAAGCTAGTTATGTTTTGAAATAACTACCTTCATGCATTCGCCAGAAAATTAGCTATCTTTAATCGTACAGTCTGGACTTTAAAGGCAAGTAGTTTTTGCTCTTTGCACGCATGTACAAATGTATGCCACAGAACAAATTTTAGATTTCTTTTAGTTAAAGGAAAACAAAAAATTGAAAAACCAAGAAAGAAAGACAAGATTTGGAAAACTCTGACTCTTAAAGCTATGCTTTTAGATGCGGTTGTGGTTGCCGACAAGTGCCGAATTTTATTCCCACAACCTTTTCGTTTGCCTAGCCATATGGTTTTTGCAAATCTTTGCGTATTTCGTTAACTTTACTCTTATTCGGAAAAGGGAAATTTATTTAGGTAGTTTTGGTTATTTGTTCCTTGTTCATATTTCAAAAGCAGTCCTCTAATCCTAGGTGTTGGTTAGAATTATGCTTTGTTGAAATTAACCTTTTCATAACTTTTGAAAAAGGTAAGAAGTTTAACATTTGTTACGGATGAATAAATAAAAGCTTTTGTTGTGTGGCATTTAGTAACTTATAAACTGACGATTTTAATATAATAGTGCGGGCTTGATAATTTAATGATATACTATGTGTGTATACTGATGGTGTATTGATTATGGTAGGATGAAAGAACAACATAATTGCCCTCTGAATCGAGTGGAACGAAGGTGACATTGAACTAAAAATGCATGATCGGTCTTAATAATTTATTTATTATTATATTTATAGAGGAATCGGACTAAGCGGCCTAAAATTACCCGCTAGCTATCGAAGCGACCGTCGAACCTAAATCATTATTTAAAGCGAAGTCTAAGTTTGGAACTGCAAGTATTTGTGCGAGGTGTATCATAAGCTTTTCAATGTTAGTCAAGCCCACAAGACAACTTCCCTAACAAGGGAATTGCATGCTTGTTGTCAGAGTGCGACATATGTACCTGTGGTAAAGGACACACAATGAAATGTTCAGCAGACCTTTTATGCGCTGCTGGGAACGACGGTGCCGATATAGCAAAGCACAAACACGGACTACTAGGTGAAGCAACAGACTAATCTAAAATTATAAGCTGAAATATAGCATCAACATTGTATTTGATATGTTTTACCCATGTACCTACGGAACCCGGGGATGTTGGAAAAGTAATAGTAGCGGAACTAGTTGGTCAAGTGAGATGATATGGTGAGATTATCATGGGTAAATCGCAAACTAAGGCAAATAAATGAGTGGCTACCCCAGCACGAACAGCCTTTGATGGGTAAGTTGTCAGCCTCAGTATTTCACTGGCAATGTACAATTGAGGAATTTTGAAGAGCCGAAACACGATCCTGCTTAGACTCATATTTCAGTAGCGGTACTGACTGTCCATCAAGGATTCCTCATAACGATACTACTAAGAAAGCAGTGTGAAAGAGACATATACCAAACAAAAGCGCCCAGTGCCAGTGATATATATGGAGCATAATGGAACTCGTGCGTAAAGAAACGCAGTAGGCTGCACAGATTGTTTCATCGATAAGGCGAAGTGGGCCTATGGAGAGCGACAACAGCACACAATTCACAAGCCATTAGTTCTAGAACCGGCGCAGGAACCTTGGGGTTGAACACTGCGGAGCTTAAGTGTACTGGCCTATGATCAGTAGTCTTAGGAAAAATCTCAAAGGGCCAGGGAACTGGGGGCGAAGCTTGAACTTGGTTGGTAGAGGTAATAGACGTATATTTCGCAACCCAATATTTGGCACCCTAAAGGTCTTCAACTGCACGAAAACTCGCTGCCAAAAGAATGTGCGGATCGCACAGCCACCAGCAAAACTACATGCCAAAAAAGCAAGCAGGTCCACTTTAAGAACAGGTTTTCCGCGTCACCAGAAGTAACTGAATAAGCGATGACTAGCACGAAAAGTCATTGGGGACGAGACCCACATTAGTCCCTCATTTCTGGTTACAAAATGAGAAAGGCTACCAGACCCTATCGCGGTTTTGGTAATGGGAAAAAAACATCGTGGGTTTTTTGATTAACAAACTTTTCATATTGTCCTTTGCTAACTCTTATGCAGGTACTACTGATTATTTTATGTTTCTGCATTATCAAAAGCTCCGAAGTTCCGCCTCCAGTTTGGGCTTAGATTAGGCAAGGGTAGATCAAGCTGCTAGAACGATGCAGGCGTAGGCTCTGTTTTAAATAAAAAAAATGGACGGAAGCTTTATCGACAAGTTTAAAATTATATAACATATGGAGAGTAATAAGATGAGCAAATTCTATTTGATTTAGCCGGCATGAAAAAAAGGTCAACAAGCATTAGCTGGATTCAAATTTAGATTTTTTCAATTGTAAACCCATACTCAAATTCAATCCGGTACAATGAGTTTATTTCGTATCGCTATATGGTGTGCTATGTTAAAGTAATTTCCACGAAGAATATCTTTAAAGTAACGCTAGCTATACTCTGCTTTCGCTTGTTACAAGAGCCTGCTGACTTAGGTTATTTTCAGAACGAAGTTTTCGAAGTATGCTGCTCATAGGCAGTTTTAACCTCCTATAATTTACTTTTACGGTATGAAGATGGTCTTATAGAGCTCAACTGGTTATACCAATTGAATAATTGAAAATTCTAAACAGTACAGTGCGTCCATTAAAATAAACTTTAATGACGAAATTTTGAGCGTTTCTTGAAGCTTTGGGGATATTTATCTTGCCAGTGTTAACGCTGGACACCTATCCAGGTGACGCCCGCAGAGCGTTGTTTTAAAAATAGCGTGAGATTTGTTCCTTATAAATTATAACAGGGCTCCTAAGTAAAGAATTTTCAAAGAATTATTTTTTGGCAATCGCAATACACTTTAAAGCAGGATTTCCTCACGAATTGCGACTAAATGGCGAATATGCGCGGCTATTTTTCCGTGGAGGAGATACAATTTTCGGTAGCTTTTATTCATTATAATAACTTATCAAAAATATCGTTTTATTGTTCCGATTTTCATAACTCCTTTAGTTTCAGTGAACACATGAGTCTGCGGTGCGATTTTTGAAAAGTCACCGCCATGCAGCTTTTAAAAATACGTTATATATACTTTGCAACAGGCAGCTGTCAACAGAGCACGTATAATGGCAGGTATTCCTCATTTGCTCGTTCTGGTGGTCTCGATAATGTCTGGTGTACACGAAGCTCACAGAAAGGAAACACAAAAAAGATGGCCCCATCAACCTGATTCTTGGCTCCTGCCTATTCTGACGACGCTTGTGTTTCATCTGGAGGACATGTGGTAGAATCGTCAGAAGTAAGCACCCATTGTAGTGAAGCAGCAGAGTCATGCCACCGACGTATGTTTTACCCTCTACGACTGCTGTAGCGCATTACTTGATTAAACAACATCGTAATCATAACAGTACAATAGTATTAATTAAAGGCCAGAAAAAATATGAAATGTACTAGTATATTATAAATGTTTTAATATTCAACTTAAAAGTTTTAATTCGAGTACATTTAAAATTTGCCATTAATTATACATATAATGTGGTGTAGAAATATCCGTGCACTTGAGAAACTTACTAACACAACGAACAACCCAAAAAAATGGTTTAGTATTTGCTAATTTATATTTGTATTTTTTCTGTTTCTTAGCTATGCCACCAACAGAAGGTATTCGACGATGGTTTCTACAAAAATAATAATGAATATAATAATGATAATTTGTATGCAGGGAATCATTAACTAAAACTAGATATAAGCTTAAAATGGTACTAATGCTACCGCTAGGATTCAAAGCAGGTGGAATTTTTATACTTTGAATAAACACTCGTCTTAAGCATTATATTGGATCAATGTTCTCAAAAGGGAGAACAAAGGAAACCGGCTTTTACGGCGGAGTTTCGAAGCAACTCTGGGAAACGATATATACGGCATTTCAATCAATACGGATAAAATTTATTTACATGTGGTATAATGGTTCAGTAACAGGCAGATGCATATATCCAAAAATATTCATGTTAACGCGTATGTACATTCAGGCAAAAATACATTTTCATTCTTTAGCGTAGAAAACTATCGTCCTGCAGATAAGTCTACCATTGTTTTGCAGTTGAGCGATTTACGACATACTGATTATTTATCTGCGGAGTCAAGCCTTGTGCTTCATTTCTGCGAGAACATGATCCATGTTCCGCAGTACATTTCGGGTATTTGTTTCTCTTACAATAACCATTGAAAAATAAAGCCTGAAGACTTAACCGTTCTTAATGCATTTTCCTTAAAAAAGGTCGCAGAAATATTTCCAGAGTTATTACTGCGCTTAGACTTCAATTCGCTTTGATTATCATGACTGCGTTATGCGGTCATTACGATAGCGTAAATTCGTCTAGCGTGTCAGAGCATTAGCGCATCGTCTGATGGGCACTGATTTTTTTTTGAAAAATTCTAGTAAATTCGTATTGTTGGAATATAATTTATTGCCTTTAAGGATTTATTTTAAATTTTTAACCCTATTCAATTATCAAATAAATTGAAATTATTGCAACAAGCCATTTGCGCTGAATATTACCGAACGTCTATTTAATATGCCGGTAGACATTTATATTACGAAAATAAGAGATCGTAGAGACGTGGCGTCATTATTCATACTGTTTAGCATGCATTTTCTTAACTCTGATGCATAATATGCCAGCAGTTTAAAGAACACATATTTTTTTTAATCAAACACATAATTAACCTGACAAAATTAAATATACCCTGTTTATACAAATAAAAATGTGGAAACTCTGTTAACTTCAATGTGCGTTTTATAGTTTTTTTTCACATTTCGCACGTTATCGAATGTTTTGTACTAAAACTATGTTATAGCATGGCTCGCCTGTCGCTTTCTTTTATCATAAGATAGAAACTTTCCCAGTGCAATAATTTTTGGAGACAGAAAAGGCACAGAAATGCCAAAATCTGGAATTACCAGCCCATATGATCCGGTGGTAATATAATTTTACTTGGCATAGAATAGAGTTTAAGCGGAATTGTTTAGGATAATTCATAAATATCTATAAACGTGAAAGAAAGCTATTATTAAAGCGTTATTTACGTAGACATTCAGTAAAATCCTCTTTGTTTCATCCTTTTAAGAATGGGGCGGGGCACGTGGGTTCTCGTCTAAGTCACCTTGCTCATATTACGCACCTAGACAGCTACGCAAAACGTTAACGCAACGATCGCCTGTTATCCCTCCACTGCTGGCAAACTATTTGACTTCAATTGGATCGTACGTTCAGAAAGATGGGGCTGTAATCTAGCCAGTTTTCTCCTTCCTTTTCACCGCAATCGACTAGCGTTCGTCACTCGCTACCTAAACGAAGATCGTTTTTTTAATGGACCGATACAGTTTCAAACTTTGTTACATCAGCAATTACCAATCTGTGCAAAAATTGATGCAAGTTTTTGTAATAGTTTCAGATTTCTCAGTCCTCTTCTCCTTTTCGGATGTGACTGTATGGCATTACTGCAAGATCTGGCTCAATACGAACAGGTTAGGAGAACGTATTACGGTATTAATTTTTTCTTTTACTTGTGAGATATGTACTAGAAAACCAAAACGCCTTTAATATTACGCCAGAAATCAAATCTGGTCCAGCTCACATATCTTTAAGGTTAGCAAGTTACCAAACCCAACAGACGTGTCTCCATACTCAGTTTTACAGCATCTCTAAGCATAAAAAGTAACGATATCAATAAGTTGGATAGATTCCGTACTCACTGCACTTTTCCATAGGAAGACGCTAACTAAGCCTCGAGAAAATGGTTTCGTGCTGTGTTGATCTCTCGATGCGAAAAGCGGTACTGCAAGTAATTGTAACCCAACAATGAGAAAAGTGACGACACAAAAGGACCATAAGTAAAAACAAGTGAAGTCCACGATTTGCCGATATCTTTAGTGGTAGAAGCAGAAAAAGAGCAAGACCGGAGGGAAACGCCAAATTCACGCGTGGCTTCCTTCAGGTGTTGTAGTAACAAACGATGCTCAATATTAAACAGAGGTGCAAGGAGTTTAAAAAGAATTCGACAAAGTTGAAGAAGAGAACGTAAGGAAATGACCCGCGAAAACGTTCTTAAGTCTGAAAAGTCCGCATCATCTGATTTTGCAAAGGTGCAATCTTGCAAAGATAGAAGTCGTAAGCACCAAAGGAGACAGCAAAGTATTCCAAAAATAATAATGCAAATATAAGTGAAAAATATGAAAACTAAAAGGTGAATGGATAACAAAACAAAGCACGGACGCGTCAAGCCGGGCAGAACAAGCGATATCATATTATAGCCGGTGCCACAAATTAATCGACGAGAAAAAGATCTGGGAAGAAGATGTTCGGAAATGGCAAAGTCTAACAAAGGTATGGCATCCCTTGTTAAGGAGTGGTAAGGAAAGGCTTTCATGAAAACGGGGGTGGCCCATACGGAATATCTCGTGGAAAATATGTTGAAAATGATAATTAATGACCAGCCATGAACGTAAGAGGACAAATCCCTGGTGCTCGCATGCCCAAAGCTACAAAGCCCCAGGGGAATCAGATTCAAAAACTCCATTTTCTTCCGTGTAAAGAAACTGTCACAGCTAGGGATAACATCCTCGTGAAAGGCACTTGACTTTAACTCCAATGAAATATTTGTCGGGCTAGCGTTCATCTGTTAAGGGCTAGTGTTCAACGTTAAGACTGATATTATTCCCTCGATTAACCAACTTTTGGAAGAGGCTGACCGACTGCAAGGGGCAAAAAACGACTGTAACCATCCATCTGTGTGATGCCTAAACCGTATCGAAGGTAACGTGGTGGCGAACATATGCAGGGAGATGGCTAAAACGGAAACCAGACCAAGGAAAGAGAAGGAGCTGAAGTAAAGGTCGTGGGAGCCACAGTTTCAGCACAAATTGCTTCCCTAGAAGAATTTCGAGATTTTACAGAGATCATCAACCTCGGTGATTTGAGGCTTCAGATGATACAAAATATAAAAGTGAAAAACGAAGTCGTAATGAAAATCAAGGATGCTAATGGTAACTTAGCATACGAAAATAAACTAAAAAACATGCGAAACCCAAAGCTGGGAGCATGGAATCAAAGCCAGCATAAACACTCCAAGCGAAGCAGGCCCACCAAATTCAATAAATGTCGAAAGATTTAGTCCAGGACAAAATTACCACGATAGATGAGATGCGTGATAGTCTGGTGTTCTAAGAAAGCCAAAATCAACACATCTAATTTAGGAAAGACAGATTGAGGCTTCAAGTCAAATGTTTGAAGCTCCACTAAGCCGTTACCGTTTTACATTATATAATTAAAATGGATTGCTGAAACAATCGTAAAACGGTAACGGCTTAAGTGAGGAAGAGCAACTCTAACGAGATAATTGTTGGTGCAAACATGAGCTGTAATAGCTTATGTGAAGTTAGCCGTTATATACTCTACAAATCGAATTATTTATATTAATCAAGGCCAAAACAGGCTTGGGGCAAAGCCAGGTAAGTCTGTCTAGTATTCAACTAGAAGTGAGTCTCTGTCTATCCAACCTAAACGAGATTTGGGTAAAATGATCTTCTAAACTGACAGAGTTCCATCCTGGGGTGATTTGAGTGCGAGATTGTCATAAAAAGTCAAATGTATGCATCAAAATAAAGATGACCCGAACACTTCATTATTATGTACTTTGTCTAAACAGATCAACCGAAATAAACAAAAATAAAATCTAAAGCAACGTGAAAAACTATATTGAATTTGTATTATGCATGCGCCTTTAGATTTCACACCTATACAATGTGTACCTTCACTAAACGCATAATGTTTAAAACGATATAAAGACCTGTTTTCAAAATGTATAACGTTACAAGCAGAATAACTGTTGCCATATATTCAAGATGTGATTTACGTTGTGCTGTGCGCACATATTAATGAGGCACGCGAGTTGAAAAATCTGCATTAAAACTGTATTGTGTTACAAGCTATTAGATCCTGTACGACGGGATAATTGTCGGCGTTTAACGTGAAAACTTGTGCTCATACTATATAATATTACAAGTTAGTAGTCTAGTAACTCAATATAGCAGGTTGCAACATGGATAAAGGTCGATTTTTTACAAAGATTTTTTACGTATTCGCTATCACTATTTACGAGCTTCCCTCAGCCCTTTAATTTATCTATTTAGTATAGTATCCATCTATTTATCTAATGTGGTGTTGAAAAGCTCGTCAAGTCAAATTTTGAGACTCCCTTCAGTGTACAGTTAAGAATTTCATTTGCCAGTCATTGGAAACAATAATAATCTATAGGCGCCATATCTAAAGAATATAGTGAATGCAAAATAACCTCTTACTCAACTTCTTGTAGAGGGGTTTTTACGACCTTTGTCATTATCTTAGAAAAGGTTCACTTTGGCTCATTTATAGGGTCTCTTTTGTTGGATATCTCACTCTAATCGATATAACCCCGGGTCTCTACAAATGCTTAAAATACAATACAAAAAATTGTATTGTTATTTCCAAACATGCTTCTGTGTATAAGAGCCTTTTAGTCTCACCGAATAGAAATCATATTTCTTGTAACAGAGATTTGGATTAAAGTGTTTTTCCTGGAGTAAAGACACTATTTCTCGTCATCGACGATAATTCTGTGTGAGAACGTGTCATTCTGGCAGCATGTAGCTGAATGCCAGGCTACATGTTGGGAGAGAAAAAGGTCTTCTTTTTAAGTGCCTTTCGATCAAATTGTGGGATACCCTGGTTTAAGTTTTGAGAATGTCCTATAAATTCAAAGTGTTTGGTGGTAGCCTTAGGACCGCAAGCGATCCTTTAGGTTAATTCACGAATTATTTGCCGACTATCTAGCTTTCTTCAGAAGTGACTTCAAACGGTCTTTTTTGACTTCAGGCGGTCAACCGGGCCGGGATGTATTTTCTAGTTCTAAATATCATTATTGAACTCCACAAATTACTTCCTAGAAGTTTCTTGAGGCATGGAGTTCACAAATATCCCATGCTGCTTGGGTAGCCTTTCCACCTCCGCAAAAAAAAACAAAGTAAATAACAAAAGTATACTTTTTGCTTCACCTAAGACCTCGCCTGCCTGAACTCGAATTAAAATTCCGCTCATAGCATAATAAAATCACAGCGGACCCATAGGGGTGAAAGAATGGAGAAAAAAAAGAAAGGAATCTTTACAAAATGATTTTATATATGCTACAATTTACTAACTGGAGCAGGTTCTCTGACCTGTTGACCTGTTTTGCGGGTGATTAATTTTAGTAATCTGACTAGCATAACGAAGACTATAATCGGTTAGGTGCCAATAGGTATCTAGCAGCACAAAGCCTAAGAGACTGTAACAAAGTATAGCTTACACACAGGCTTCGACAGCAGGCTTCTGCATCGCAAGGGCTAACAACGCTATGAATTGTTTCAGACTCGCTCCAAGAAACGTCTACGACAGGTTTCGAACTTACACCATTATGTGTTCTTATATTTACTTGGCATTGCTACCTACATCATATATATATCATGTTATCCTTATTTTTTGTAAACGGATATTGGAGCATTCCAACAATCCTGCTGCCATGTTGCAGTTATCACGTGAGCGAATTTTAACATCTGATTTGCGTTATGCATAATTAATTTAGTTATCTCGCGGCGACTGTCAATTGCAGTAATCGTATTTTCTTGATGTAGTGAATTTCTCGCTCTGTGTCAGTAATTCCGTTACCTTAACATATTTGGTCCAGTCATTGATTATTCTGCTGAAATTAACGTACTGGTAATCTCTTTTTTATACTGTATGTATCCTACTATTTGATGAAATAACAGTACTCGATTTTAAAGCTTCCACTGTAACGCCGAACGCATTTTACTCGACTTGTACATGTTAACTTCCAACCGCATACGCTGTGCCATTGCAAGACTTATTTAACCGAGACTAAAAACCCTGTACTCTTCTACACCTATCCTCACACATTAACACGTTGTTACAGTTTCGGTATTCTGTTGTATGCAACTCGCTTTTTATTTCAGCTAGTGTATTCTCCAACCTTCACATCATTTATTTTTTATTATTCTGTAAAGCTGAAAAAACAAACAATTTTCTGATATAAGTTGTTCATAGCTGAACACATGTCGGGCAAATCGTTAATAAAAGAGTCAGCTTGCCCATATCACCATTACACGCTGTTGGAAAATGAAACTATCCCTCAAAAAAGGTAACCTCATAATGAAAGATAGTTCTTTTTTGAGAAAAGACGTTTTGAATAATTCCGACAATTCAGCCATTTTAAAATTATAAAAAATTAAATTGCAACTCGTAAAAAATTGACTCAGTTAAAGAATAGGATTTAAATGTTGAGAATATGGTTAGTATCTTATTAATTATTAACTATGTCGATTAAAATATGGAGAATTGAATGTTGTGAGTATTTTATAGAGCTTTTTATATGAACATTCTACAACCTTTTTATTATCGTTGTCGAACAAATCCAAATAAAGGTCAAGTATCCAAATTAACATCGGGCTTTATATGAGAGGAAATTTACCACTTGGATAAAAATATTTATCTAATAAGTAAATATGAATTATATGCTGGGAGAGTTGGTGTTTTATCACCCATTTCGCAAGTTAACGAAGTTCTCCAACTGGGAGAAAGAAGCTATCCACGGAAAAAGTGTTCTTAAACTCAAATGATGGTTCATTATTCATTAGTTTCCAACCAAAGACCACTATTTCAGCTGGACAAATAACGTACGAAAAATTGGGAGTTGCCATTAAATTTAGTAAGGCGCCTGTCTTGTAAAGCATACGAAAACAAACAACTTTATAGGAGACTGTTTTCACAATTCTCAACAGGTAAACCGCCAGCAGGCCACAAAAGATCACTAACTTGCCCAGCGCTATATGGAAGAAAGACTCTCTCTATTCGGTTCTATCATGTACATCTCCCACCAGGAAGAAACTTGAAAAAAATTGCTTGATGCGACTACCTTACGGGCTTAATTTGGGTCTGACAAGACCACACACATGGATGGACAAAGAGACAATTTATTCAATTTTTATAAGATAGTAGCTAATGGTTTGGTTTGGCGGCAACAGTGGTAAAAAGTTTTACAGTATTAGTAGAAGTGAATTTATTACTGCCACCGTTAATACAAGAAGGAACGGGATTTTGACCTTTTCGCCTTCTCAAAGTACTTATGAAGTACCAGGTCCCAGCAGGAGATCTGCTATCAGTTTCAAGGTTAGATCAAACGTAAGAGAATACTTACGTTTGGTTCTTCTTTGTTTGGATGACGGTAAACACTGAGCAATTAATTCATATTTGATTGTACTTACAGTGGTTCTGCTTCGAATTTAAAGTTTAAAGGTAACGGCGACCTTATTACGGAGTTCTTATTTACTTAGACTTGCTGACATGAAAGGTTTAGAGAGAAGAATGACGTGTACATAATTATCGACATGTGTATGTAGGAGAGAATATGTATGCAGACTATTTGGTCTAGTGCGGTTGAGTTACAAATTTATGACTTTCCTACCAGAGGGTTACAGAATTTATGATAGCTCAGTCTAAAACAATTTCTCGAAAGACACCTTCCAGCGTATTCAACAGGTAAAAATAGCAATTAGTATCATCTCCATTATTATATTGAAGTAGGCTGCAATCATATTAGTTTGGGATACAGTAATATTAGCCTATAGACTTACCATTCAGTCAGATTCGCCAGTGCTGGCAAAGAATGACAACTCAGGATTTCAAACTTTCTATGTAAGTAAGCTGTTCCCTCACCTACACGTCGAGATCCTTTACAGTAATGAATTTCATTATAACCTCTAATATTAAGATGAGTCGATCTATGCTCCGACAGCCAGCCTCCGGTTGAAGAGACAGCTTGAAATGGCTGTGAATTACTCAGTGGTAAGATGAAGTAATGCAAAACTGGAGGATTAAACCTTTTTTTTTTCCTATATCATAAGCGGAACAGGAGCGCAGTGTTGACCCAAAGTCAAAGCCACTACATTTTACATAACCAAGTCTGTAATCATAATCCTCCAGGTGTTCAAGCTGGAAACCCGGCGTAAACAGACACACTTGCTTTTGTAGTCACAATAAGATACCTGAATCAATGCTTAAAAACAGTATCGCACGCAAAACATTTCAGTCAAACTCAAAACAGGCGAAGGTCAACGTGTGTAATAAATATGATACTAATATTTCACATCTAGCGTAAAGTTAAATAGATCCAACGGCAATGTTCCTAGCATAATATGTAGTATTGTGGTCATATAAAATATATTATAGAATTTTTAGTATTTTTTTTACCAAATAGCAACATGAAGAGAAATTCAATATATAAATGAAACTAAGTAACGATCACATGCGCAAATTTACATATAACACTTATGCGTGTATCTATAACTGAACGGAATACATAGTTATACATAAATTATGGTCTCAGCATCAAACATGTCTTCTCTTTTTTCTTAGAAATCTGTTTAGCAACTCAGCATAACTAAAAATCAATTGATTCGACTCCCTTTACTAGGAAGTTGAGCCTTTTAAAACATTTTAATTCTAAGAAGACTCAATACATGCATTACCAGTCCCTTGAAGAATCATAGACAAAAAGTACCTCAGGTTAGTGACAATGCTTCTATTAATCCTAAGCACACTGTAATAAATAAAAGAATAAAGAATTTCTTGGTTTAGCTCACCTTTAAAAGAGCATTTTGCCAGTGGTACAATGACGTGGAAAAATGAAATTATTTTTAGCCTACAAATATGGAACTTTGTCATATTGTGCTACTTTTTGTTTCACTATATCTCAGTCATAAGTGGTTTTGTGCTAATAGCACCAACCCTTTGTTGTACTACCCACCTTATTGAAGTAATACAGGCCGCAAGTGAATCCCACACAATTATGTCGCAAAGGTAACTGTTTATTATAGACTAGTAAGAAAGTGAGGCATTTTCCTCAGCGACAATTAATGGCGCTTATTGTGGCACACGCGGATCAGTCGAAAGCAGACTGTCGCAAAGTAGCTGAATCGGTTAAAGCAATGACCGCACGAGTTAGACATCTATGTTCAAACTGCTGTTTAGATTTTCTCAGTCATTATAGTAAGTAGTGCATTCTTGTTTCTCATCCCAAATTATACTAAAGCTCTTACAGTATATTTAGGATTATACCTAGCGCCTAAGTATACAATCATTTAGTCACATTTGACAGCTCAGGTGTAAATTATGTACGTGCAGTTGCACCTGTCTTTTTCCAAAACAGCTTTTAATTGCTTTACTCGACAATTAAGCAAGTAGGTGGATTTAGTACAAAGGTTACAACTATGCATATGTTCCCTAAAAATTCGTGCATGGTGGAACCTCAAGGGAGACCATCAGAAGCGAGACTGACCCGTGTAGCGCCTCCTAAAGTGATTTGTTGCATATAAACGAAAGTGGTGAAATGCCTCGTTTTTCACTGTACAAATAAATAAGTGGGGATTCGGGTGACTTGGAGTATGGCGAGAGGTCGTAGAGTTCCCAAGACGCACCGCAGGGGATGTTGGCGGGAGCGAAGTTAGGTTATGGTCAGGGAGGCTAAATCTGCATACAAATATATTCGGCGCATCGTCCTTTCTCGCCTGTGTAAATGAATGGCCAAAACCGCTCTAAAGTGCACCCCTCACCTCACTATCGTTTTCAAAAAGGTTTAGCCATACTTTATAACCATTTTATATTTTGTATCTGATCAGTTTTCCTATCTGAAGATTGTCGCTTTTATGCCCCATTTTATTTGTAAACATCGAAAATACCACTTCAAGGATGGAAATCTGTGAAGTATGTTTGTGCCCATCTCCACCTCTAACTTCGCACGTAAGAACGAATTTGCGTGAATATCGAAGAATGAAAAAAAAATCCCACTGAGGTTTTCAGTACCAACAATAGGAAAGGTCTATATTATAACTTTATCATTGAAATTACTTCTGATATAACCAATAAATTTTATACATGCTTCAAGTAGAATTTCTTCTAGAACAACGTAAAAAGAGAAATCAAAGAGGTACCGGCCGTCAAGTGCCGACATGAGTAAGTTCGATTCACATGCTATGTTCAACACGAGTGCTATTAAACGTGGTAGATCATTATACAAAATATAAGGTAGTGACTCGCATATGCCTCACTACATATATATATATATATTTGTCAACAGATTCAAATAATTTAGTTGATCTGTCATAAGCCCCCTACAATGTCCTCACCGAACAGTATTACTCCACTGTAAAGTATTGAATGCTAGACGAATGAGTGTGATGAAGGTATGCGAACAAGCATGCCATGGCCCATCATAAAATCTTACTACAGTCTCTCCTGAGACCGCGGTGAATTTTTCTTGAGTGAAGCTGAAGTTGTTATTGATACCACTTCAAAAGGATCGCAACCACGTGTACTACTTTTATTAAACGCGTTCAATCGCCTTCGAATAAAACTACACTTGCTTCTAACACCGTCGATCTATCAAAATCAAATTTGATAATCTTATTTTGCCTCTGAATTCCTAGCACAGCTCAAAAAAATCGATAAAACGTCCTGCTTTCCTGCCAATATGCGATCAGTATGTTGCGCCACACTCACCTATTTATCTGCTATAGCACAACTAAATTTTAGGGTATTCAAGTATATGACTTGTATTTTTGCAGGCTCTCTGATGTAAGCCGCTTAAGTTAGCGTAGTTTTTTCGAAAAAATAAAAATATTGTAATAAAGAACGTTTCAAGAAGTCATAAAACGTTTCAGGATGATCGAGATAATTCAAGGCAACAAGCAAGGGATGAACATGTACACCTACAATTGAGCTTAACTGAACAGTGCAGAAAAAATGCATGCAGTACATGTATTGAATCTGGCGGGGTTTATTTTAAAAGAGAAAACTGGAATGTTTGAGGCATGTACATTTGGTACAAAACCAATTTAGTAATACACGTTTAAGTAAGTGTACAACCATCATCAGCACAGTCGTCTACTTTCTGTTTTAATAAAGCCCGATTGCCCCTACATTTATTTAGTTTAGCCATGTATATTACACCATTCCCACCAACCAAACGATTCAGCCGACGATGTAGACACTACACAATCTATCTGAACAAAGACAGTTATTTATATCTAGCTGTTTAACAAATTTTTATATAGCTAAGTCGAAAACTATAGCTTTTTCATAGTTTGGGTTTTTAAGAAAGATCTATTTTAACCTATTAATAAACAGCTATATATTATATAAACAGCTAATAAACAATCCGTTAATATTTCATTTTTATTTTAATTGTTCGGTCTTAATTATCTATTTTTTTTTTAATCATCTTGTGTGTTCGTTATTAGCACTATTTTGTGGCCCAAAATGTATTTACTGAAGAATTTGTAACATTTTAAAGATATACACCCGAAAATTTGACAGCTTTTATGAGAATGATATTATAAACCGCAAACATTTGCTACCAAACCTGCAATCAAGTAGGTCTTATGGTTACTAATTGTTTAGTAAGTACAGTTTTTACTACCTTTGTGGTAGAAGTTTCAGCTCTATAATATTAGGTATAAGTGAACACAATATTTAGCTGTTATACTCTAGCTGAAGATATTTTGGGTATGATTTGCAAGGAGATCACCTATTATTTCCATTTAAAACTTTTAACATGTTATATAAATGTTGATCCTTAAAACTGTGTCTTTCGTATCAGTAGGTATTACAGGCTGAACTTGACCAGGTGCGCATTGAAGATTACATAGTATTGTGTTGCAGTAGTCATTATCCAGTTGAATGTGCTAAATGAAACAACTGAACGTTGCCAATCCAAGACAACAAGTAAAGAGGTCCTCTTCGTACTTCGAACCCTTCCTCTTTATCCTGGTGTTTTAACAAAAAGGTGTTCTTGCTATACATTGTGAGATCGTCGACGCATCTCCATAAAAAATATCATTGCTTAACTCGTCTGAGAAATTCAATCGATTCATCGAAAAGCAGTTAGATCGGCAATAGACTTCAATGAATGCCCTGGACAAATGTCGTTGGAGGTAGTTTCTTTCAATGATACTCCTATCTCTAAAATAAACAAATTTCTAGCACTGACAGTTCCCTGAAACTAGGTATGATGAAACTAGGTAAACTGATGAGCAGACTGCCGCAACCGATATGGCTTTGAACTCCCAGCTGCCCGTTGCCGGACGCAGAATAGTGTATTTGTATCGACTAGAAAAACTCGTCGCAGTCGCACTAATGCTCATTATCAATGTGTCTAAGATTAACAACCCTGAACTCTTCAGTCGGGTTCAGCTAAAGATGTGACCTCATATGGACATCGAAGAACGCACGAATATGATAGGGGTGTTAGAAATCTATAGACATTCAGATTTTACCACGTAATTTGCACACGTGTGTTAACAATTTGAGTTGATGCATTTTTCGTGCTCATTCTCTTTAATTTTTCATTTGTGTTCACTGATGTCAATAAGTCGCATTACTTGTGCACTGTACTATGAAGTATTTTTAAACTTTTTCGAGAGTACCACAGCGTTCTCTAAACGACGATTAAGTTTGCTCTTACAGTCTCGAGAATGTTGTATATGCAAAGTTTCGATATTCGAATCTTTAAAGGCTTCCGTTCTGTGCCAAAATTGTTTTATAGTGCATCGTGGGAAGTTCGCCTTTTATCACTACGCAGTATAGTGCAGTAATACGTAGCTTACGTTATAAAACATTTTTGCACAGAACAGTTTATACAGAGCAACGCGGATTAATTGTCAGTATACACCTTGCTTAACCCAAATGCCAGGCACAATATCTTACTCTGGGGACCTCAAGCTTACGGGATATTATCGTTTTTGCCAGCAAATTCTTATCTAGTAAGTTATGTTTCGAAATTTACGTCGGCTATCACCGTTAGGCATTCCACCAGACGGCGCGCTCCTTGCACGAAACGAAGTGTGTCATGCCCTGGATAGAACCTAACCCGCAACATGTCCAGAGATAAGCATGAACAAGCCCGGAAGATTAGCATAATCTATGGAAAAAGGTATCTATGAAACTTATCTCTATATTAGGAACTGCTCAAATACACTAAATTATAAACCTGCTCTTTTTTAGCTGAAAATAGACTTTTCCTCTACACTTTTTTTCTTTTCAATAATGTATTGAAAGCTTGTTAGATCGATTTCGGTTTTTTACAGGACCACCCTACGAAAACTTTCTATGGCACAACATTCACGTTTAAGCAAATTTTTATGCTAAATCATTTTAACTACAATCCTAAATTATTCAAAATGATTTGTGGCATACCTCCTATAATGTCCAACATACACGACATACCTGGCTTAGGATGTAATAATATATATCATTGGATAAAGATAATGAAGCCACAAGACCTGCCTTTAGATAGCGAAATTGGCATATAATATTAACGGCAAGAGTCACCTAAACCTACGGGATTTAAAAAGGAGTCCACTACATTACACCCCTTTCTCAAATTAAACGAAACATAAACCATCGAAGGTAAATTATAAAATTCTTAGATGTACTCGGCTTTTTAATAAAATTCATAATCATTGGCCTTTAAAGAGATCGACTGGCCAGGTAATTTAAATTTTGGGTGTGAATCTGGAGTTCGAGTCTGGGATAGACACGTTTGTTTCGAGCTCGTGGGCAGCCGTCTGATATAATGCTAGCGCCATTCTGGATGCAAAACTCGACATGTTAATTTCTTTAAGTTTCGTGCGTGTTCATTTACGCACGGTCGCTAGTCAGTTGCTAACCACTCAGAGTGTGCCGGGGTATGTGCATGCGCGCAATTCATACACACACATACATACGCAATACGACCGTATATCCAATGAAAAAATAAAGCGCCTCACAAATACTAGTATTGGTAAATAGATTTAACTACACTTCGCCCCACTTTCATTTGCGAAGTCGATGAAGACACTTCTTGAAGTTGCCGGAAAAGATGTTGCCAGCACATACGCCATTAGTTGCTGTCAATATGGGTAGTAATAGTCAGGCTGTGTTAGGTGAACTTCTACTCACTCCGTTATAGTATTGAATTTACAATTATTATTATGTAACTATTTATGTTTAAACAATAAATATTTAAATATATAAATGTTTATATTTAAATCATAAATATGAATGAAGGAGCGGCGTGGTATGGGTGGCTAATATGTATCTCTGTAACCGTATTGTCACAGTTCCAATGAACATGCAGCTATCGTTAGTTTAAGCGAAAACAGGTGGTCACCAAAACATACTCTCACCATGCGGTTTTCTAGGTTCGTTAGAGAAAAGCCTAGACAAGTTTCAATAGAAAGAGTAATAGCACTTTATATCGGGAATGACACTCCGCCATATAAACATTTTCGCGTGTTTTAGCGTTAAAATGTTGATGGAGAAAGGGCCGCTTTCTAGATGACCATGGCCGTAATATTTCATGGTTCAGATCCAGGCTGACGTAAAGTGAAAATAGTCAGTTGCAAGGTAAAGATCTGTGCTAATAAATATAGGAAAAAAAGGAAAAGCAGGACGCCACCTCTAAAATCTCTCCTCATCACTTTACAAAAAGCTTCTGATAAACACCGTCTACTCTAGAAAGGCACATTCAGTTAAGGATATCAAAAATATTTGAACAAGATGTGTGAAATAGGTGTCCTGAATGCGTTGTAACTAAAGCGATGCAAATTTTAATAATCTTGTAAACTACTGCTAGATTCGTAACAAAGGAGATGCAAGGTATCTGTAGTCGCAGTCTAAAAAAAAGGATTAAGAGGTGCTTCGAGAAGACATGTTAAACGACAAACCAAAACATCGCCACGACGCCATCATACTTGTAGCAACTTTTAGTGGATGAAATAAGTTTAAGTAATAAGGAGAATAATAAAACCACCGTGCAGATTTCCGGGGTTACAGAGAGAATATGTAGGCTCCCAAAATCAACAACCTATCTCCGCAGGCTGGCTAATTCTCCAAAAGCGTACCTGGTCAAAACTTTGGTTTGAAACCGTCAGGTTTACACAGTAATTGCTTGTTGACTAACAAGAAATCAACAAGGACACCGAAAAACTATAACAGGTTTTTCGGTGTCCTTCTTTATTGTGCTTGTTATAACGAAGCCGAGGTTAGCTTGAGACGGTTGAAGAACTAGATCCCAAGGAATAGACGACGACGACAGATGTTTTCTTACAGAACATACAAGCTACAATAAAAACAGATACAGATGCGAAACTATTTACCATGTTTACAGATTCGTGCAACCGACACTATCCACTTCCAACCGACCAATGCATTACGACAAAAGGGTAATCAGTATATTACGCTGTCGATCTGATAAAAGTTCATTACGAGGCAAGAAAAAGCGTTTCTTCAAAATTGTATTTAGCTAAAATTTGCAACGTCGTTAGACGCTTATTCAAATCTTCTGCAGATCAAAATTTTTGAAAGCAAAAAAGATGCATAAAGAAGAGAATACAACTGAAGAAGTTACCATTTCTGTGAAAAGGCTACTTTCCGAAGATCTGCTCACCCGATTCTTTTACTTTAAATATGCGCACTTTAGGTGACGCTGAAATATTTGCCCGTTTGCGCTTTATAAGAGGAAAGAAACGGAAAAAATGGAGCACGCAAATTCATTTCCAAAGCAACCATATGCAAGGAGTGATTTAGTTCGGCTGATTTCGACATAGGAGTGAATCCGAAAGCACACAGTGACAATTACTTATGAACTATTAACGTTTTCATCCTGACATTCACTCCACAAACCAGAAGCATTTGCTAATTAATACACCTAATTCAAGAGGATGGCCATGGAATAATCTTTCTAGTCGCCTTTTATAAGAAAACTTTGACGTTTAAAACATATATGAAAGCCATTGGAAAATAAAACGCCATATTGTCAAACGATATCCAGACGACTTTCGAATACCTAGCAATGTAAAGCACTTGAGCAGAATGATGGCAATTAGCCGAGTGAACAAATCCAGCGGATTTATCATATATATTTTTACAGCATTATCCTTTATCTTAGCGTCGAGCAAAGACTTTACTCACTACAACTAATGGTACGCCTCAATGCTGCACCATCGTATTGCCATCATTTCATATAAATCCCATATTACCTGCAACTCTAAATACAATAGGCAGCTGACGCATTTCCGTATTTTAAGAAAATGTCAAAGCGGAAACTAAAAAACGAACCTTATTGAGTAATCATTTATCTAAAGTTTTCTGACACCCTCCTTTACATATATATAGTAGTGATGAGCCGGGGCAGAGTATATGTTACAGAATAATTTCAGGGACAAATAGTAGATAGGGCAAATACACATGTTATTGCAAAAATGCGACTATCAGCAAGACGACGATGACGTTAGACATTCAGCAACCAATTTCATAAACTGCTCTAAGCGCGTATTTCAGATCCGCTTACGGAACGAGAGAGTGATTCCATTGAATCAGTTACATATGTTACCGATAGTGCACGTCTATATATACATATATATGTAAAATCATACAATACTTATGCTTTACGCTATGAACTTTTTCCACTTGAGTCAGTTAATACGAGTGTTCTCTCAATTTCGGTAAATATATTTTTAGAGCGTTATGTTTAGTACTGCTGTAAAACATTGTTCGATAAATAAATACCCGATTCAAATACCCGCAGATAATTGTGTCTGACATTCGACTGAAGACAATAAGAACAGTGAGCGCCTTTTGAAGGTACTACTTCGAGCCTTTACAAAGCACTAACGAAAATTTGAATTGGAAGGAAGAGTTGGCCGCCGAAAAAAATTAGCAGATACAGTCAGTAAAATATTTGCTAGGGAAGCCTCGCGGATTGTTAATCTATAACTGACAACGTAAACAACCAAGATGACAATCTAAGTTACACGAAGAAGTTGTCTTCCAAACATATAACAAACGAGAATAAAGCTCAGGTATTGCTTTGGGACTTTATGATTTTGTCAGAAATACAATGGCTTTACGCTATAGCCGAAATGTAGGAAAGGATATAACATTATAGCAAAATTGGTAGTAAATAATATATATGCCACATGCTAGAAAAAAGAACAAACATTTTGTAACAAATATTGTTACAGAATAAGGTTAAAGTAACGCTCAAAAGAACAAAAAGGAAGCCCTTAAAACGGAAGGGTTTGATGAGTGTCGGAGCATGTTATGTAAGACATTCTATATACTGCTCATCTGATTTCGAGTAATATAATAAGTCAACAAAATAAAAAACGTTGTTCTTAAGTAGTACGGTTAGGTTGAGAGTGGGTTTATTGTGGGGTATCGTACATATCTAGCACCAAATGAAAGAACGTTGTTTAGCGTACTTGATACTTGTGATAGACAGTGCTTGCGGTGTATCGCGTGCTAGACAGAATCACACTGTGGAAGGCCTGCGGTTTTAAACTACTGAAATCCTGTTTGCTCGGTAGTGTCATCTATGAACGCATTAAAGCAAACTTCCACTGCTATCGAAATGAAATCAAAATGACGCCCTAACGAGCGATGAACCAAATCAACCCTTTTCAGACTTGGCGAAGGGTAGCGTAAAATTAAATAAAAAAAAAAGATCTGCACATGAAAAAGTGAAAAAGCCTACCAAATGGCTCAAGCGTTCATGAATATTACGAAAAGACTCATTAGTGAGGCTCCCCATTTAGCTTATTGTACCTTAGAGAAACGTCGCAGCAGATCTTGATATTTATTTTTCACTCCAAAAGGCGCATAAACCTTAAATGCCTATATTGAGATAATTTTGCTAAGAAAATGTAAGGTTAAAGTTACATAATCAATAAGCACTTCAGAACTAGATTAGGTCATGATATTTATTTCTATTAATGAAAAATCATTGTTTTATTTGACCGTTTCACTTACTGGACCTTATTGAAACATTTCAGAATGTTTCGATTACATTACTAAATGTAAAACATAGTTTTGCATACAAAATGCATACACCGTTCTGTGCGTCCGTAAGTTCGCCAATGACTAGAGGACTTTTAACGTTAAAATGTTTTCTACACGTTTCAATATATAAAGAAGAGCGTTATTTTAGCATGATTGTGGAGAGGATCTAGTCAAAACGACCGATCAGTCACAAACGCTGACGGCTTGTTCTGCGCGCTGTTTCTCATTTTGAATCTTCACTGCTCTGTTCTTAGAGAACCGAACTCCAAGTTGGGAAAAGCCTCGTAACTAATTCACGATGCTCGAGCAAAATACGTGGCGAGAAAGCAGGGTTGGGAAACGCTGGCGAAGTAAGGAAGCACCCCAGGCACTTCCTGCACAGTTTTCATCCAGGACAGGGACTGGGACGACTCTTTCTCTCTCTTCGAATTCTCCTCTTTTTACAACGATGGGCCAAGTTGCGTTTTTGCAAAGCCATGGAATATTAATTTTTATGAAACACTATCAAGGAAACTTTCTTCCTCAAATTATTCAGCTTAATGGAAATATTGAGATAGGGACACGTATTGGATCATAAAGGGTGATCGGAGCTTTCGTTGATATCTCGAGTACGTGAAGCGGTACATGGGGGCAACATAAGAAATCAGAAGGAATTGAAAGAATATGCGTAAAGGTAGTTGGTTTAGTAGTACAAATGCAAAAAGAAAATACTCTTCAAGATGAGAGTACTTAACGATGATTGTCAGAAAAGGAGGATAGCAGACCATTTTATTCTTATTCGTTTAACCGTTAGTTATTTAAAGGAAGGAACAGTTGTCATTTTTCAACCAATTGATTTAGACGCCTTTTATATGTATCACAAAGCCTACTAAAAGAACGATTGCAGAAATCGGAAGGGTAAGCGTTTTAGACTTTTCGTTCAAACACAAAAAGCTACTACAGAAACGAGTACTTAGCAATATGAGGAATATATGCAATAATCTAAGCAAGAAATTTCGAAATTTATGTAAAAGATCGAATAAGACTGACAAACAACATTGAACCGAAATTTAAAAAAATTCAAATGTAGGCAGAACTAACTTTGAGAGCCTCTTTTATATACATGACAAAACTCAACCGTACTACCTGAGACAAAAGCAGAAATATCTGCGATGGCTGTGAGACCATAAGTGCACGACGAGAGTAGCCGTGTCGAGGGGAATGTTCTGATGAGTGCGATTAGAAACATGTAATTTCCGGCGGAGACGAGATGGACACCGAATTCTACAGGGGGAAAAAGAGCGCATGGACAGCGGATGTTTGGAGGAAAAGAAAAAGGCACGAAGAGAAAAAAAACCTAGATAGGCAGGACATAACTATAAACAGAATAGAGGCAGAGGAGTCGCGTTTCTTGTCAGGAACCAAACAAAGTAAAGATACCATGTAAGCACAGGATCGGACTGAGCGTAACTCTCGAACTTCTTCCGAAAAACATGCTTATAGCCAGTAAATGCTTACGCAGAAAGACACTAATGTGAACTGTAAATCATAACGTCAAAACACAAAATATTAAATCAAATGAAGATATTAATATGGGTACCAGATATTATTGTGTGTAACAGCACCCAAAAAAGCCCACCTTCTGTGGAAGATTCCTCATATCTGCAATAATGAAGAGAAGTCAAATTAAACAAAGTGAAGTAACAACAATCCGGTTTTGACGTCTTATTAAGGTCATTTACCTAATACAATGATGATGCTCACACGCCGTACCTCTATGAAACCCTGACGGATATGTTTAATGTATTGAATATGTCAAGCTCACCGAAAGCCTAGGATATATTCTATGGTTAGTTACGATTTCTACTGAGCTATTACTAACTGCATATAATATCACCATAAATACGTTAATTATTCTCAAAATGCTGGCGTATAGCAAAACTATTCAGCTATGTTTTAAAGGAATGCGTTCTAAGTTAGATTGAAAGTTATTGTTTTTGTTTTAAAGCTCAGACAATGAATTGGTTTCATATCTATACTACGCAATGTTCTTCGTATAAAAGTTTCAGTAATTTAATTGATAGGTGCCTCTAATTATTTGCACCTTAAAATGTGCTCTCCGCAGCTGGATTATTCGATGCTACTCGAAACTTATCTGCTTTCGTTTGCCATTGGGTCGTACTGGGGTGCGCCAGGATGTGAGTCATGTACAAAGGTTCCACTTAGGGATTCCGTTATTTTGAGATTAATATGTCAGGCACCAAGGCAAGCTTCTCTCGTGATCTAGCTACATGAGTGCCGACGTTCTACGGACATTTGACTCGTCCAACGTATAGTACTTTACAAAATTCGTACGATTTACGTAGTAAATCGTACGAATTTTGTGGTATATACCACCCCAATCCTGTTACAGATATAATTTATCGTAGACAAAGTTTGCTCTTAGGGATATATATATATATATATATATAAAACAAACATAGTACTGCCTAACATCATACTTTCTTGTTTGTTTCGGTTATAAATGGTCCGTATTTCCGAAAAAACGATTAGAAAGGATCTATACAGCCTTAACACGCTTTAGTTTATTCCTTATGTAGAAACCATTGAGTCCATAAGAAACTTTTACAAAAGTAGACACTGTACCTCATTGGTTTGAAATTCATTGCGCTCAAAAGTCTGTAAATAAGTTTTGTTAGTCTGAAATATGTTTGCGCACTGTTTTTGTGATATAGTTTATCTATCTATTACGTAGCAGTTGTTTACGCACTCTACCTGGAAAGATTTAAAGTATATTATCAATTGATCAGACTTGAACAACAGAAATATTTGTGGTGTAGAAGAAAAGTTAGCTTTATGCATTGCAGTGCACTAAAAAAAAATGCAGGATTGTTTTAAAATTTTTCATTTAGCCCAGAAATCTGAGCCATATATCTCTTATAAATTATTACGTGCAAAAATTACTTGTTAATAATATTGCTGCGTTCAATGTTTTTGGGCCTGCCTAAACCAACGATGCACTTCAGGCTCTGTTTAACTCATGCATCGTTCTCTTTTTCGCAGTTCAACCTATTTTCTAACGAGGAACATCGTCACAATATTCAAATTATTAAGGTAAAATAAATGTTATACCAATGAGTGATACTAAAACAGAAGACGCGGGAATACAAAATATTGCTTATATACGTTCGCAAGAGATTGGAACTTAGCACTAGCGGAGTATTCACCATAATAGTACACTGACTTATATAGGCTACTAGCGCTTCTGATATTTTCTAAGCATTCCTATTGTCGTTTATGCTCTGCATCTATATATTAGCCTGCGACTGACGTTTTGGGCTCTTTCAAGTTCGATTAGAGTCACTCACAAAAGGAGTGTACTAAGGTGAGCATTCCAAGTGGGGCGCGCGGTACGTGTAGCTCATGCATGTCCTTCCGTATGTGTTTCCACGGTAACTGTAAACAACAAGCATGTAGCTACGCTGATTTAAATTTCAAAAACGATTACCAAGAATTAAAAACTAAGAAAATAAAATACCAAAATTATCATCGCAAAGGGGACGAAAAAAAGCTTGGGTTACCATGCCCGTTCTATAGGTCTATTGAAAAAATATAGATAAGTTTTGCAAAACCAACTCTAGCTGCCTTTCAAAGTAGGGTAGGTTAAATTAAACATTAAACTAAACAAGCGATTTTTCGCACTTGTTCTCACAAAAAAGATAACCGAACAATGTAAAAAATCTGAAATTTTGACTTAACTGAGCACTTTTTTTTTGCATAGCTAATACTATCGAAGTGGCAGAATTTGTTTCGAAAATCTTCAGCTTTCCTACATATAAATTTTTTAATGTTTCCTTGAAATTGATTTTTTCTTTGATATCTTTAAAACGGTTATTTATATGAAAATATGTGCATATTAAGTTCCTTAGAATGGTGGTCAACTTTCAAAGAAAACTAATTTTAGTAGAGTTCGCCGAAGCGGAAAAGATTTGAAAAAAACAAAATTTTGTCTATGGTTCAGAATTTCATTTTTCAACAACTGCCTTTTTCTAAAAATATTTTATTTTCTCTGGTCGTACTGGTTATGTTAGTCGTCCATGTCAGCAAAGCGTTTTGACAGTTACTTATTACTGCTAACTATTTGAACGTTTTACTGAGTAGTTTTTACTAAATCACGTTTAAGAATAGAGCACCAAAATATGAAGAAGAACACCAGAAACGAAGAAAAGTAGTCAAACCCTTGAGAATATATTTCAAATCGAGACCGATGGAGGAACACAGTAAATTAAAACATATTAAGAAGTAACTTCAGGAAAATCAGGAATAATACTCAGAAAAAAAACTTCTGAAGCTTTTAGTTTTTGTAACGCCTGTTAATTTGGTTTAACAATTTTTAGTAAAGTTTAGATGTTTTTGTTAATATGTTCTGAATGCATGCGTGTCTAGGATGAGTTTGTCAAAAATAGTCTATAATCTTTTTGTACTTCAGTAAATTTCATCTATAATTGCTGCGCTGTAATCCGTATGTTGTGACTTAATATTGCTTAAATAAGCGTATTTAAATCCAGTATTTTTCATTTTGGAGGGAAGGCGTTGAAATAAAAATTCTTCATTTGAACAAAATCATGACGACAAATTTGTTGAGGAAGGCTGATGATTTCTATTGGTATATAACATTCTGCCAACAACAGGCGACAAATCGGGAGAGAGAACTAATCATGAATAAACTATCGTAAATAAAATCTTGCACAGTAGTAGATCGTATTTTTCTGTGCTTTTATGATTTGTTAACTAAGTTTATATTATTTCAGACTTAGATTTGTAAGGCGAAGTTGAATGGATGAAGGGCTAGAAGTAGTAAATACGGTAGGTGATAGATCAATCAGAACTTCTTTTTTAACCTTTGCCATGACGATTACTAATGTATACATTGTTTTCGCTTTAAACACGACCGTTCCACAATTTCTGTCTTCAACTTGTGAAGTCACAACACGTAGCATTCGTCCGTTATTGCTTTTCCTTTTTCATAATAGTCAATTAAAGCCACTTTGTGATTATTCCAAATAACAGCTTCCATTTCTTTTCCGGACAATTAGACAGCCTTCGCCTTGTTTGAAGTGGATTTGGCTTTCGCAGTCAGTCGACTGTTTTGATTGTGCTTTGGGTTCAACAGTGTATTTTTCACTTATGGTTATTAACCGACGCCAAAACTTATTTCACTTATGGTGCTTCAGCAAGACTTTCAATAAACATTCATTTGAATGCTTTGTTGATCTTGAATGAGTAAATACGGAATCTAATACGCTATTGGCTTTGGCATGCCCAAATTTTTAACCAGTACATGACGCTCCTCCAAGTTGCGCATAGTCTGTGCTTTTCTATTTAATTCGACTATCGTCCAGCACTATCTGCTGAACTTTTCCAATGTTATCAATAGTGATTGTAATTTCCCGTACGCTCATTGTCGACCAGGATGGCACGAATACGTTTAAATTCAGTTGTCCAAAAATTTTACGGCGACAAACGATGGTGCCGAATCTTTGTCATGAGAATTTGTACTTGTTTCAACTGGAGTGGACATATTGCCTTTTAAGTACAAGCATTTGATGACGGCTATATATTAATCTTTTTCCTTATTATAGAAACACTAACATCTACTGACACAAACAACAGTTTGACAACAATTGAGCGTTCAACATTGCTGATATTTTCATGATTTCTGCGA
The DNA here is from genome assembly GCF_002532875.2 of Varroa jacobsoni. Lineage (NCBI taxonomy): Eukaryota > Metazoa > Arthropoda > Arachnida > Mesostigmata > Varroidae > Varroa > Varroa jacobsoni. The sequence goes on along the minus strand of NW_019213358.1, from coordinate 65,405 downwards.
ACCGCACGCATAATTAGATCATGAGCATATTTTTTGACAAGTGATATTCCAAACGAAACTTTTCCAGGTTTGTAGTCAAGTAGAGCGCCCGTGGGAACCGTCACAAGGCACTACAAACATTAAGCAGCTTCTGCCTACGTAAGTGAAATCTCTTTTATACGCCAGCAATTGTCTTATAGAATTTGAGCCAATATTATATCTAACCAACACTGACTACCTGTAAGGAACACGTCGACAAGCTGGGCCTAGGAATCAGTGACAGAAACGAAGGTCCGCTTGCTGGATAAGACTTACCGCAGTTTGGCGGCAATGCAACTTAGCACGTTGCTTTTTTTTGATCAAGAATAAAAGTACCAACCAATGGGAAAGCATTCGAAACTTTAATTGTCCGAACGGCACAACAGGTATTGGTGTCAGGTACAAGGATAGAGGATTTGACTAAACTACCCTGGTATTTTTTGATATAAAAGTAACTTTTTGTACATTGAACAGCCACCAACCCTGAAACATTTCAAGGCCAGTTAATTCTGTGACTTCGACCGTGAGAAGCTGGTTTGTATAAAACACGTCCACTCTACATTTCAGCGAAGTGTATATGCGATTTGTCTACTTATTCGCCAGCACATTACTACTTGCCGAGGAACTCGGGGGACGGCTCGAACTACTTAAGAAAGAGGTTTACCAGCAATTAATTTTCTAATACGAACTAAAAATGAGCGACATAGACCCGGACTTTCCCTCAACCAGAGCAATGATGAATTGTATATGGAAGGATAACGGCAACGCTAACCGCCACGCTGTGATTCACGCTGTATAGTTCACAAATTTCATCATTTTGTCTTAGATCTTTGGCTACCATGACGACTGCCGATCCCGACGATGCAATGGTCTATGCCCTCGACATGTACCCAACATGGTCCAGCAATTTCTCCGTTCGATGATCTATCATGTTCATGATTCGATGCGTGCTTTTATAAATGAGTCAGCATTTCATTTATTTCATTTCATAAATTCTATTACAATTACACTGTAGTATATAAACTACTAAGGAAAAATGTTATTAACCTTATATAGGTTCCTCGTGCGTCATTAAGCACTGTCCCATGCGTTGCAAGCACCAAACGAATGGTTCTACCAAAATTGTTACATAATTTCTAAAAATAGCGAGACTAACAGCTCAAGTGATATTAAGGTTTATAATTTTCTATACTGATAGGGTTAAATACGTTAATTCCATTTATGCCTATCCACGATCGTAGCCCTCACGTTAATGTTGGATATAACATCTATTAACGGACCGAAGACGTTCGTAAGGTTTTAGCATTAGGAGCCTCTGCGCACACTACTTTGAATATGTTCATGCATTTCACGGGACATAGCTGTTTACGACCTATTTTTATGCATTACTGACAAGACCCCTTGTTCATCCTAGCCCAAAGCAGTACGATTTGCTATGAACCAACCTGATCAGGTTGGATCGCTCGTACGTTTTAACCACTTTAGCACTAGTCACATTTAGATGCTCGAATTTCTTTTGTTGAAAGACTAGCTCGCTGATACTGCCATGCCCTTAATTTTCTCTGAGATATCATTTTCATAGTTTTAACTGAGGATTCTCGATTACCTTGCTTAGGTCAGACCAACGCCATCATTTGCAATGACCGTTCTTTTTTTTTATACAAAGGCTCGTCTTTCGAACGAGATAACATGATTAGTTGCTAAGCGCTCGTTCCATCGAATTTTTGACATAGAAATTATTGTGGATTTATTTTATTTTTTAATCTTAACCTTTCAAACTTTTTTACAGGCTTGATTTTCCTATTTTTTTTTTTATAGGAATTTCGCTGTAGAAATCCGAGAGTTTAAAAAATTTCGAATAATTGTCCAGATCGAATAAATATTTCAACTAAACCGATAATTTGTGGGAGCAACATATGGCGAGTGGGGGTTAACGACAAAGAGTAACTGCTGCATATTTTCCATCGAAATTTTTGCAATGTGAAGTCCAGCATCGTCTTGCAATGGGAGTAATTTCTCTCTGTTTGCAAATCATGGCTACTTCATGTAGAATTTTATCATTATCCCTATTGTAAATAGTTCACTTCAGCCGCAATAGACAAACCATAGCGTTGTAGTGGATAACATCTACTATGCTACAAAGCTGCCGAGCATGATATTTCGCTAACTCAATTGCGTGCATTTACTGGTGTAGCCGTCTTTAGTTATCGTAAAAGGTCAATTTTCGCCACAAGTCACATTTCGGCGCAATTGTCACGTGAGATCTTCTGGTCTTTGTTTTTTTTTTCTGATCTTCATTCATACTTTGTGATGTTTAATGAATAATATATTTTTGTTAACTCATTGACTTGCTCGAAGTAAACTAGTATAGTATTTTCACATACACAAAGCCTGAGCGCCAACACCCATTCATTATATTATTATGGGTCGGCTGCTACCATTGCTCTCAACTTTACATTATTCAATGCCTGAGGAAGTTTTCCACGACACTCAGTTTTCAAAATTTCTATCTTGAATTTGAGTTCAAAATCTCCTTTCCAGTATTTTTGAGCCGACAGTTCCTTGCTGCTTCTAGTAGTAAAACCTAATCAAATACAAGACATTGGAAAACAAAAAACGTGCAACTAAATGTAGCACCATTATAAGGTAGCGTTCTGGATTATATATGTATATCTTCTTTTTTTAGCAATACATTTGGTTTCCGTAGTGAGAGCCTAGTGGACCTCTAGCTTCTTTTCGCAAAGTTCGGTATAATATTTATATTATCTCTCTTCTACCTTCATACTAATAAAAAAGGTAACCCTATAGAACAAAATCATATTATTAACTCGGGTTCAGTTGATCAGTGGCAATCCCTCTATTGGTACATACGTCTCGCTCAGAGGGATGTCAACTAAAGTCAAATTTCCGGTAAAACCTTCTTTCTTTTTTTTGCACACAAAGAACCCTTTTGGGTATAATAACAAGCAATTTCGCACCAAATCAAGTCAAAAAAGGTTGAGATTTCAAAATCTTTTTCGCTGAGTTAAACATTTCAGTTTACAATAAAGCTGAGGTTGGATTGTAAATCGTGTCTGACAAGCAATGCGGTTTCACTAGAGCAATATATTTAAACGCAGTTATTTCGTATGATGTAGAACTGTGCGGTATACACCAACAACAAGCATCATTTCGATCGGTACTTCATAGAGTTGCCCATTTATTGCTAATCTAAAATCTAGGAATTGATTATGAGCTATATTAAAACTGGCTGTATAGTTATCTCAGTTGCAGATAGTTTAAAGTCAGAGTAAACGGGGAGCTGAGCCCAATGACAGAATTCTCCGTTCTAACAAAACTCACTTTTTGCCATCGTCGAAACCCCCGAGAAGCATGTCAAGTACTATATGCCGTGTTTTTACCATTAGTTGTTGCCTATTCAGTCTGATGAATTAGTGAAATTCTATCTCACTAATTCGTCAGACTGAACCTACGGATCCCATTATTATTTATTATAGATATTATTTTATATATATACGCGAGTTTATATTTGATTTGCAATCACTGCCCATAAATTGTATGTTGATGATTTATAACTGCATAGTACTTGCGACGCTCTTAACGAAAAAAGCTTCTGCAGTTCCATTCGCAGTGATTGTGTCTATACTCTTAATGATAATTTCATTCAGGTATTCAGAACTTACTAATTTTCTCCTAGACCGATTTTCACATTAGCAAAGTTGAAAGGATGCCAAATCTTAACGGCTTGCCCTCTTTTAGTAGTCGAAGTTGCCGATTTTTATGTTATATCAGACTTGTGATTCCGGAATATTAGATAGTCTAGATGGCTTTAAAGTTACATACTTCTAGTCACGGGTCGCTATTTGTGCCGTTTGAAATCCACCATTTGACGTTAGTAGATGTGCTGTAAATTGTTAGAATGCACTTATTCAGTATTAAGATGAAGCGCTTTGAATATCCGCATATTTTGTTACGAGTTAATCACAGATGCTGTCGATGTATATAAAAAAAAATGCGTTCATGATCAAAATGCATTGTTGAAAAACATTCCGTTCCGAAGATTACTACGTTGAGTATGTTCTTTGCAGTGGTCGACAAACAAGTTCATGAAATCCTTATGAAAGTTAAGCACGGCTGGCGGACTGAACATCAACCACCAAATAATTGTAAACCATTTGAACAAAGCTGCGTATTCGTTTGGGTGCAAAGTAATCTACTCAGTCGTATTTCTATCTGTGTAACCCTAAGAAAACACAATGAAGTCCAGCCATTTTTAGAGTGGGTGATGAAAAGGGGATATACACAGACGCCACAATCACATGCAAAAATATTATGGCCATAGATAGGCTCCGCAAGTTGTGGCAAAGCATCGATGCCAAGGAAGATAACGGTACGTGTTTGATAAGACTTAAAAGGAATCATACATTATGAGCTGTTGCTGTTCAGCAAAACGATAAGTAAATACAACTCAGAAGAAAAGCTTCTGAAAAAGTTCCTGCGAAATCGAAGCTGGCTTAAAGAAGCCCACGGAGCCACCAGAGTTGGTTAAATTTTTGGGCAATCCATCACGCCTTCCTTTTATCGCTCAAAGATATTCTAACAAAAAATATTAAACGCATCCTTTTTATCCGAATTATATGAGAGCCTCGGAAGTCAGATTGCCAAATTATTGGTTACTTCGGTCGGAGCCCATGCTACTTTAGTCTTCAGGGCCTCAGTCAATTAGTCGACAGAGTTTGACGTTGGCAATTACGCAATTCTACTACGTAATGGCCCAAACGGTGGTGAAAAGACGAAAGATTTGTATTATCTGTCAAATGCAAGAGTAAATCAGATGGCTCAGCCTATCCGTGATGTCTGTGGAGACTTATTTATAAGTGGACAACAAGTGAAGCCATTTATAGTAGGCCCAAAATGATGGAAAAAAGGCTTGTCTCCACGTTGCGCAGAAATTTTTTCCGTGTTATTATTATTATTATTAACCCATTTAACTCTAATAATATAGGACAACTTAGAATATTCTCCCCACTGTTCATAATTTCTCTGTCATTTTTGATGATACTGATCTCGGAAAACCATATCAAGTTAAGATTTCGATGAGTCGTCTAAATTTGGTGTTGTTGTCGAAAGTGAGATGTGACTGAACAACGCTGATCACGTTAGTTACACTATCTCTGATTTAAGTACGACAGCGCTGAGATATTTATGCAATCAAAATTTATCTTTTTTTTGACAACGACAAAGAACCACAGTAACGATGATATCCAAGCATTTCATTTATAAGAGAGGAAAGAATCTAACTTTGCAAGGTATATTCCTAGTTTTTACGCCAGTTATTTTGCTTAGGGCAGCATTCTATTTGATGTTCTTGATGAGATCGCTCCTTCAAGTTCTTGTATTTCAAGTATTTGTTGTACAGCAACTCGTAAATATTTTCGGTAAATTTTCTTGTGAAAAATGTTTAACATCTTCTAACCGCCAGGTTACTAAAAAAGGTACTCTTCTGTCTTCGGCAATGTAAGTATTAATCATATAGTTGTGACAAATCATCATAGATCTTTCTTCAAAAAACTGTCGTGCTTTGTTATGCTGGGCTGACAACCTTTCGCCACTCCAGAGAAGTTCCTAAATTTAGTGCAGAATATTAACGGGCTTCAAGTCGGTGATGCACTTGTTGTTGACTTGGCTATTAAGGTTTTCTGTGATCTGCTTGTGAATACAATAGGTATTTCTCTATTACTGAGTATTAGAGTTATACTTATAGTTGGGGTAATATTGAATCCTCTGCTGGTCTTCAGCTGTCTATTCGCGACGTCAGTAAGCTGTGCAAGTGAAGTCAAAGATCGTGCATTCAATAACCGTAAGTAGCTTATTATAAAAGTTTTCGATTAGAAAAAAAGGTCTTGTGACTCACTAAAAATTTGTTTTACAAACGGCGATTTACGATGCTAAAAGGTGAGACTTCTAAACTAAGAAATTTTATGAAGAATTCTATGCAGAAAGAAATCTGAAGCGGCTCCACCGTCCGTCTTGTTGATAAGTTTAACAACCATTGGTTTTATCAGTTCTTCATGAACGATCGGTCTAAGTTAGCATAGAAATTTAGCCAACCCAGTATTGTTCAAGCTGAATTGCAGTAGTGTTCCCGAGGTTCAGATGGTTTTCGAAGATACGGAACTTGGATGGGGTTGGATGCTGTTAATGTTCCAAGCAAACTTTTGCTATTGAATTTCATTCAGTCCTTTAAAGTTAGCACGCTGTATAATATAAAGGCAAGGCTCATCCAAACGTTTAAACAAATGTTTTTTACTCTGTATTACTCAAGCTAAGGGAAATCGATAGGTTAATTAACTGCAGTGTTCCTACCCATGCTACTCGTTTCAACTGAATAGCACTAATTTTTTTAGTGAACAAAAAATATGGAGCAATTAACTTCTGTAAAAGACCATTAAGTCGGCTTAAACGCCAGTTTGAAAATTTTTGGAATATTCTTAAAGATCATTATTATCCACTGCTACCACCAGAAGATATTTTAACGAAATTAAATGCCAGATATTTTTTTTCGCAACCGTAAACGTAACACGGGAGCTCAATAATAACTTGTGGCTGATAACCAATCTAGTTAACAATTTATAATCAATATGCTGAAGGGATTATTTTTTTAGTAAAGCGTCCTTTGTTTTAATGAAAATAATGCTTTTGGGCTCAGATTATAACATCGACTTTCCTGCTGTTACCGCATATACTTATGGCATTGTTGTTTGCGGAACCACCTTCGAAGCGGACAACCCCGTGTTCGTAGGGTTCTGGCAAGTAGATAAAGAAATAATAAAATTACTGTTTATTGAAAAGCGCGTTTCTGAGGGGAATAACCAAGTCTCTTGGTTTCATTATCTCAGCAATACATGCCTTGTTAGCGACATCCAAGGAGATTATTATTAGCCTTCAACGATGTTCCTTAACTACTATAAAATCATTAAATGATATGACGTCCACTCGATAACTTGCCACTACCAAAATGCTGATTCACTCTTGAAAGGTATAGGATTTTTTAGCATGGAAGCTTTTATTGACTTATTATAGTCTGAAACTTTTTATCTCAGTTGCTACAAAGAAATACTAGTACGAAGTTGAGGCTGAAATATGCATAAGTTTTCAAATGGAACTAAGAAGGTACGGACGAGTCGAGTTTTAACAAGGATCAAGATTAGCCATTTTAAGCTCCAAAATCTTGATATCTGTTCGTCAGCAGTATTATCGCTACGTCCACGATAAAAGAATATACCGATCATAGACATTTACTAGCCGTTTTTCGCAGCAATAAAGCCATAAAGGGTTATACAGTAAGGCTACAACGTCGCGCCACACTGCTCTATAGATATAGGTTTAACATTCAGTACACAAAATCTTCTCAATTCAAGCATTCAGAGATACTATTTAAATTCATGGCAACTCACAATAGAAAGCAGAAGCAAGAGACAAACTGATCGTAATCGGTGAAATAGAAATACACGCATGCCCACAACAAGAAACGAATACCACACTCATCATTGCAGACAACATACATACACATATAATAAACACACAGTGTTATCCAGAATATGACTGCACTCGATGCCATCAGTTATCAGTAGCCGCTGCCCACAAAATGTAAGCGTGGACGATTCTTTAGCATGCCTCTGCAATAGACATAACACTATAACTGCTTGTAAGCATTCTTTATTCACATTAAGTTAACGTGAAGAAAGTGGAGTGAATTGCCTTGAAAATTTGCGGGTCTTCATCCTACGTCTGCTAGGTAGAAAGAATGTACTAAAGTACAAGTAAAAAGAATCTCAGTGTAGACTTTCCAACTGGGAAAATAAATTGGCAGGAAATTTTTGCTTCACTCTGCGATTATCTATTGTAAATTACATTGATCCCCAGTTGTGTTTTAAGCACTAGTAAGCCTTCCAGTTAGCCGGAAGCGTATTATAATTTTGGCTTACTTTGATGTATCTTTAGCACCCTTTATTACGAGTTACAGGAAATTTGGTAAGGCATTTTCTGGCGCACCCGGACATGTTTCCCCTAAAAGTCTATTGTCGGATCCAAGTATGGGACTATCATTAAGCTCAAAAGGCACTCAACCTTTACTAAAAAATGGCTAGCCACTAGTCGCGATCTTCTGGGAAACCCATGTAAAGCTCGGAAAACTTATACGATAAGTTTTATGATTAAAGTAATACGATTACTTTAAAACTTGCAAGGCGGGAGTGAGTAGGCGAAGTACCGTCTACATTGCTTTTGCCTTAGGGTCCGTACAAGATCTTCCGACTTGCTGTCGTCCTTCACGCTGTAGCTCCCCTTTCCCTCGCATGGTACCGTCGAAAGAGACCAAGTTAACTACCCATAATCTTTATGACTTCACTATGATTTCTACATCTTTTTTGACTACCATCCATATGAGTTCCTGTGATGCGCCAGATCTTTTTACATCATGTTTAATGCTGCGTAGTAGGTTGTACGCTCACCCACATCTCCTTTTCTAGAAACGCAGGAGACACACGGAACCACCTGGGTTTTGCAAATTTTCGCCATTATGTCTGAAACCGGGCATGTTTGATCACCACTTAGTTTACGACATACGTGAGTTTTCCGTTTTCCGTACCTGAAAATTCTCGAAACCAGGAGACCTGCCCATGCCTGAAGTCGATTTCGATATGTATAGTGCGTCTATCACTCTTGTCTGTTTTGCAGGGTGATCTTCCGTGCTGTAAGGTTCCATTCCTCGTTAAGGTAGCGCTGGGCTTTTTGCTTAAGCATTACATTCCATGACGGTATTTTGACAAACTAAGATAGCTTCCCTGGAGACCGCTAGGTACGTTTGAACTACTTTGATTACTACTCTTTTTGCGAGAAGTGTTGAACCCTCCGTCTTCTTTCGCTGTCAAGGGCCATGTTAGCCAAGACAAAGCAACGTAGTGTGTTACAGACTCAACAATCCTCGCAAATAGGCGTCTCACATTTTTCGATGATTTTTACCCTATACATTAACCTTAAAAGATTCAAAGCCCTCTTCATAGCCTTTTTTGCTGCTTATCCCAAATTTGTGTTTTCCGTAGTAGCTGTGTATGTGAGTTCTGTGGTCCGATCCCGAGACAATACTCTTCCATTCAGGCCCTTTGGCTGGCTAGTACACGATATGCTTTATCCTTGAATACGTCATTTTTTTCGAACAGTGACCAGCAAGATTAGGTCATCGGCGTATGCTGCACATTCAGCTCTCTTCGGTAAGTCCGGCGTGTTGGAGACGTCACCGTACGTGCGATTTTACAGAGTGGGGCTCGCTATTTACTAATAAGGCCTTTATCCTTTTGATCGTCCATTTGATTCACTGGCGCAAGACGTTTCAACCTTCTCCCAGCAAAAATCTCGCCCAAAAACTAAAATCTGAACGTTTTTCCAAGCGTTCAACTAGAACACTACAGTAATGTCAGAACTGACGACCACTCGAATCGTTGATATCCAGTGTTGAGTAACTGTACCTAACAGAGAAATATTGCTGCTAGTGCGCAATTTAACTCCTTCAGATGGTGGTTTTAAATTTGAAACATAGAAATAAGGATGTATAAATAAATATGTATATTTACAAGTTTAATCTGTTTTTAATATAGGTTTCTGACCGATTTGCGGCCTGGAATGCCACAAAGATTTTGGTTCTGAAGGCGCTTGGACATTATTACGCAAGGTGTGAGGTGCGCGCGCTCGGCTTTGTAGCCATGCGACCTCTACTGTGTCCTTCCGGCGTTACTGGCATATGGGAGCGTATGAATATAGGAGTTGTACAATGTTAACTTTGTTGCATACCCACTTTCTCTGTGAGTTGCACCTACTCAAGTGAATTACGACTATTGAATTAAACTGAGAACAAAGGTCACCAGCCTGAATTGGTATTTGCGTATACAGGAAACACTGTACCACAAGTACAGTGGTACTCAGTACACATGAAAATATAATAGACGCGAGAGGCGTAACAGTTGCAGGAATTTGCGAAATGTGACGAGAAATCTCTTAAAACGAATTGGCGAGTGAGTCGTAGGATAATCAAAGCGTGTTGTTAAATTAGTAATTGAAGTGTCTTGTAAATAAACTCGTCAAATTACTGAGTAGCTGAAATTTGCGGGAAGGATTTTTTGCGACAGAGTAAAAATTTTTTAAGTTGACAACTTGGTTTTTATTAGTCATTTGCATCAGTAAAATGCATTTTTGAACGTAAAAAAATAAACCGTAAGATTGTTTAACCAAACCTTTGCATATGTTGAGTTGTTGAAACAGTATTCAAGGGTGCGCACATTACTGACAGGTTGTGCGTCGATTATTTAAAATTGCATGGGCTTGCGACGCCCGTAGCAAAAAAAAATTCCGCAATTCTCAATTGACTCGGCTGAGAGCTGGTACAAGCATACCGACTTACCAATTTCAGCACCAAAGTGCAGTTCTTTATTCCGCTCATTGTCATTGTGCCTATATTCTTAATAATGATCTGATTTCAAAAACTCGGTCTACTCATAACTTAATAATTTATACTAGTTTTATCCTAGGCTGATTTTCACATTACTGAAGTTATAAGGATACAAAATGCGATGAGTCATACCGGCTTGCGTTGCTAAGTGGTAAAAGTTGCGGTTTTTATGTAAAAATTTCATATCAGGTCTGTGATTTCAAACTATTAGTTGGTTGAAAAAGTATTGACCGTTTATGTAGTTCAGCGAAGCACATCTGACTCTGCTAACAGACCGAAACGCTGTAAACTAATTGCTTTAGTCTTTCGTGTGTTTTTTCAGACAAATTTTGGTAACGTCTTTTGCAAATGAAATTGACTACCACTGTAGAAAGTCATCCGCAAACATAACATCGTTTATACCTGTTTATTATTTGTTGCGGGAGGTTCGCAACTAGTAACGTCAATGACAATGGACTAAGATTATCTCCCTGGGTAAAACCGTTGGTTTAGATTTTGATTTGTAGTACGGTCTTGAAAATTTATAATCTCCATCAAGATTCCATGGTATGCTAACTCTTGAAATATTTAACTTCGCAAGCCAATATCAAATGCGAACGCGGTACTCAATTTGGTCTTAAAGAAAGTATTCTTCCAGTAGTATCTAAAAACGTTTAATGGAATGGTGAAAAGGACCGCTTTTCTCACCATCCGTGTCGCTCTTTTCACAATGCTTTTGTATAATGGATGTATCGCACAAGTTGATTTATTAAAAAACTGAATTTTATTTTTAGCTTCTTGACTACTCTTCGGCTCTGTTATTAGACTCGGTAATTTCTCCCCTTTGGCATAGGTGAAACTTGAAATGCCTGTTGATACTTCCAGTACTCAAGCAGGTGTTGCATGAGGCATCTGTATACAACACCTGCTTCGTCAAACACAACTGCTAGCTCTAGACCGTTCGTTTAGTAAAACATCTGGGTTTGGGGACTTATTCATTGAAAGCCGCTGTATAACCTAGACCAAATCCTAAGTTTTGCTCCAGCGGCCTTGCCATGTTGTATCCTCCTAAGACTTAAAAGACATTGTGGAGGATAATATTAGGCAATGTCAATATATTATTAAGTGGTCTTTCAGAAGCGCGCGGTCTGTGTGGCAAGACCTATAAGTACTTCTATCTTTCCGAGCCATAGGTAGGGATACGTCTGTAACAAATATCTTTTGGATTGCTGTAGCAGAAATTCCTGGTTTTCACTTAGAGCAATACTTATTTAAATATGCGTCTATAGTTGGCCTTTGCGGGGGCGTAGTAGACATTCTGATTGGGACGAGCGGAGTATAGATTCCTTGTTTGATACCATAGAGCTCTACACCTCGAGTGTTTGATATTCCACGGCACGTTATTTCCATAAGGGCAGCCTTTCCTATGATCGGGACCATTTTGTGAGGAAAATGACGTGTGTCTCGACATCCGAATTTTGATTGTACGATAACATTGCAAGATTTTTCTTTCTAGATTTTCGCTGATTTTTTCGACGGGGGGTCCTATCCTTTTATTATTAATTTGCCGTCGCTATGATTTCCATTCTGATCAGAACATGATGCGTAGTTGCTTCCGCTTTTCTAAGTTCATGGTCTCTGACTAGGAACTAACTTTCGTTTTGGTTAGATTCAGTTGAATACATACTGGAGTGCTCATTAAATGGACAAAAATTAAAGGTGAAGTATCGTTCACTACCCGTTAACTGAAGTTACTTAAAGTATACAATACTTCATCTGTCCACTGGTGTCTCTAACCTTACAGTAGAACTTCTAGCATTGTGCTCCAATCACAACTAAGTCTTTCGATAAGTGCTTTAATCCTGTCACAACAGTGATTGTATAACGAAGCGATTGATAAGATTTGCGCGCACAGCTAAATTTTGAACGGCGTAGGAGATTTGCAGGAGCAAAGGCGTTTCGGAGGGACAATCATATGCACTATCGAAGAAATAGCAAATGCTGAAACAGGATTACAGATGTCGTAGGATTTCCGCAACACTATTGAATGGTGCTCAGTACTTCATATTCGGCTTCTGTGAGTCGACTGTCCGCATACTGCAGGATATGGGCGATCATGTCAATAGGTGCTCGATTCCACCTTTATGTGATTATTGATTCGTGTCGTCCATCTCGGTTTTTTAGCTTCCCTCCTTCATTATCTCGTTTTGTGGCAGTTTCCAGTTCTGATCTTCATATCGTTTTATCTCGGCAACATCATGAAGATATTTCGTGTTTGCGCTACCTCTATCTAACGCTGATACTGTAACTGATGTCCAGCTGTTGCTCTCCACGAGGTAATACCGCTTGAGGCCATTTGTTTTCTGTGTGGCTGCTCTTTTGATTCGTTATGGCCCTTTCAACCTCTTAAGTAGACTTAAGCACGTTTTATAGGGCTAGTGGTTTCTATGTACCATCGCTCTGCGAATCTGTTATATGGAAGTTGTTTAACTAATGATAGTTCCTGGGTCCTAGCTTCCATCAACTGGCACCGTGCAAGGAATTGCAGTATTGTTATGAAGTAACAATGGAACCCGCGTAAATCTTTCGTAGTCAAACAAAAATTGGCAACTTCTCTTCGGTAACTTCATTGCAATCGTCATATCCGCTAAATCAAATGTGACGCTTGCGGGTGTAGCGTGGTTTTGTTTAAAGATTTTTTGCTTCCTCTATCACTGATTTCATATATCATTTGGAGGGTTATATAGGCGCCATTTCTCTTTATATGCTTGTTGACGTCTGCGAGACTTCCTTGCCTTCCGTGTCTTGTGCGCTATAAGGTCTTTCTCCAAAACATGCAGTCTGTCGAGCACAAGTTAAATGGCGTTGTAAAACTCAACGCAATACCACCGGTCTTACTTGCGCTCATTACATTTAAGTTTCGTATTTAGGAATACACAGCCATACATTGTTAGCTTCTTTTGATAATTTTTGCTCGGTCGGTAATCTATACGCACAGTTTTTGCATAATGAAATTATTACTCTAGGGCGTTTTAACGCATCGCAACTTTTCCTTTATTCCATTTCGAGGTTCCTAGCACTGATCCACAAACCGTGAGAGACTAATTTCGATAGGTCTTTTTTTTTGTGTATTCCAGGACATGATATTCCACGACAGTTTGATGTTTGTGCAAAAAGATGACGGCCTTGAAAATATAATTACTATTGTTGCTATATTGGCACATCATACATTCTAAAGGATTCACAAAATTGTTTCATAATACGATTCTAATTACATAAACTAACTTTAACTATAATCTGAGAACAGTTTTTGATTTGAGTCTGTGGGGCTTCCTACAAGTTTGTTATTGCCCGCTTAAAAAAGTTGTATGTCTAAAAATTCTCTCGCAACATCTAAACTTCTTTATCATTAGAAGATTATGTTTATCTTCACAAAACTGTCTTCGGCTCAGTTCTTTTACATATAAAATCATATTTGATGTATAAAGAATCTGTGAAGTAGGTGCCTTTTTTGTGCCATGTACTCTACGTTTGAAAGCCATGAGGCAATTTTGCTCTGATTGACCTTCTATAAAATCGTATGTCAACCTTCGACCGTTTTATAAACGGATTTCTAAGAATTATTTTGGTTAACTCGATGCTGATTGCACAAAACGTGTAAGTGAAAGCAAAGTTAGCATGATATTTCGACTCCTAGGTTTCTAAGCATGGTGACTTCAAAAAACTCTGGGCAAGTTGCTCCACGACGCTCAAAAAATGTATGCAGTTGTAGCAAATACCAGCACCTAGCGAATGTTATTACAAATGGACATCATCCTATGCAATTATTTTATATCGTCAATGAAATCTGGAAAGAAACGATAGCAGCTTAGTAAACAGAATAACATGCCATTCCTACGCCAAACTTTAAAGTCGCCCTATGGGATATAGTCTTGAGTCAATCTATTTCCTTATTCAATTCCTTACTGCATGCGGGCATTTTGAGACCTTTCTAAGGAAAACATCATCATGTGATGTGTATAAAACGAAGCAAAAATCAAAGATCATACCAGACACGCTGGCATCCTCGTAGACTATGTAAACATACGAACGGACATCACCTCATATATATATAGAGAGTATATTTGACTTTATCAACAGCGTTATAGAAGATATAAATTACTAGTAATTTAAGAAACCACTATAATGGCATTTGTTTCGTTTCGTTAGATACTAAAAGGAAAAATACCCTGAAATGAGACGTCGATGAGCTTTAGTATGGTACCGAAGTACCAGGTTTTGAGAAAAAAAGGCACGTATATTATTAAAGAACTTTTTCTTTTTTCTCTTTACAGATATTAAGTGAGTCACCACCTCGCGTGGCTTTAGGTAAAAAGCTTCATACGCATAAAAAATTCAATTATTATACTCAAGTATTGTTCATCATCCCACTATCTAGTGTATTTTTGGTGACATTGTGACTTCATAGATGAATACGTTAGCATACAGTATTTCTATAGCAGTAGATCATTAAAAATATCGCTTTATATATCCTACATTTAAATACACCCTTAAAGTTTCGAAATGACCAGAGCAAGTAATATAATTAAAGACCATAGTCACATAGTCACCCTTTCTCTTCAGTATTTGATCCATATATACTATAAAATAAGCCTATGAAAATGTTCAAATTGGAGTCAAAATATTGAATTAAAATAGGCATACTAACTGTTAAGTAGAAATTTCAGATATCGTATTTTATTCAAAATGGTGTCTTAAACAGTATAATCTCGCAGGGTGACTCAGAATCTAAAGTGAGTTTGTTAGGTGTTTGTTCCAATGCTTTTCCATGCGTATCCTGTCCTTGGGGACTGGGTAAGTTCAATTTAGATGGTTTTCCGCCGGTTCTCGCCTTCAATTGCAATATCACAGTGAGAATGCATGTAGTGAGTGCCTTACGAATAGATAAACAGTAAGGCTTCCGATTCGTCGAGATGTCAACTGCAAAATTCTATATTTAAAGTAACCCATGCCTTGGAGAGTGTTCGACGTTACCCACCTTTAGATTTTCGACAGAAAGTCTATAGAGAGGTTCCTCTTAGAAAGGTTTGACCTTATGTACGTGTCGACGCAACTTGCATCTCATAGTTCTCGCAATCTGTGCGTTACCAGTGTTCAATCTCTCTTTTCAAGAAAGGGCCCAGCGTCCCGGTAACACGTCAGACACCGATCTGTGCGCATACTTTTCGTTCTTTTGATTAGTAAACCTATAAACATATAGATCTCTAACTTTGTGTGGGCGATCCAGATATTTCTTTCTCGACTTCCCTTCTCTGTTGGTCCATCGTGGCCAGCTGGAGTTTATTCTCGAATCGGATTCCTAGATCAAAACCGAATGGCCCCAGCCAACTGAAGTGCTGCAGCTCTTTGCTTAACAGTGCAGCTTCAAAAGTTTTCACTTTATTTGCTTTTTTATTGGAATCCTTGAGTGTGAGGGTCTTGTGACTTTACTCACTTAAATATAATATCCTTGTACATTTTTATCGCCGTTCAGTTCTGTAAAACGGTTAAAACGACCTTAGAATGTATTCACAGAACACATACTTCTCAAATGTTGTCTGTACATTTGCGTATCGAAGAGCGGCGAATGATTCCTATATATTCTTCCAAATGCCTGTGTAGCCAACGTTCAGCAATATAAGCCCCAGAAATCCAAAGAGAAAAAGTGTGAATGGTTTTAGAGTCTTACTGTGGCCCCCCATCAGAGATGACGAGGATTTACTAAAAATTATCTGATTTCTTAGGCTATAACAAAGTCTTTTTCTGCTCATTTTTAAAAGAGTTGAAACGCAATATTTGAAGCAGCACTATGTGAGCCCGTTTTAAATATGATTAAAACAAATGGTTCGTTATATTTTATGTTTGGTATACAACTCTACTACAGTGATTAAGGGGTAAAGATCTTTTCAATATATATAGATATTCTATTAAGTCATGGAGTGGTCAAATGATCAGCATGGAGTAGTAAAAACGTTAATTTCATATTTCAAAGTAGGTACTAAATAACGATGCGAAATTTTGAACTCAAAAATGAATTTTATGGAAGACCCTTTGTGAAAGGTGGATAAGAAAAAAGCTTTAAAAGCTGTCATGGAGGCTGACCCACTTGATTACGAGTTTCAGCAGTTTGGTGTATGTAAAATACTATGTTTGTTCGTATCAATCAAATAAATAAAGGATCTTTAAAATGATTCGGGTGAGGATTAAAAACACACAGTTGGAGACGTTTGCTTTCCTTTTCTTTACCGTGAGCTCAGTTACCGTATAATGTAATTAATATTCAAATGTCACTATGGAAAGCAACAAGGAAAGTAAGCCCACAGAGGGTGGTAATGCAATGAATCAACGACAGTAGTCACTTTTCTTTTGGCGTCCTTACATATTAAACTTTACATATCAACAGTGACCCGATATTGCATAGAATCGCGACTTGTGATGATAAATGGATCTTTTACAATAATCACAAATCATTACAACTGAATTCGCGGGACTCGATTCTAAAGCAATCCTAAAGAGCTCCAGTAGCTTACGGTGTCAGTTTGATGGTCTAGTCTGCATGTTATCTTATATAGCTTCATGAATTCTGATTTGTCAGCTATAGCTCGTGTACTGTGAATAAATCTGTGAATAAATAAATTATGAGTTTACCAGCCAAAATTAATGAATAGAGATAAACTACTCGTACAACAATGCTCGACTTCACACCATAAAACGCACGGTAGCAAAAATGCAGACCTTTGTCGTTCATCACAGATTGCCATTGTTTTTAAGATCCCGACAAAATCTTAATAGAGGCCTTAACGTGCAGCAGTATGACAAACAGAATGACTGCAGTACAACTGATGTACAAATATCATTCGAAAATCCATTTTTTCGCCCGTTGGCTCTTACCAACTCGATGTGCTGATAGGTAAGTTGACGGTCTGGAAACATTAATCTCTCAACATATCTTTTTTACTATTATTATGAACGCAACTATCCAAATGTAAACTAACTTTCAATTGCCAACATTTACATGTAGTGTTTGTATTCTGTAGCTAGAATGTAATATTGAGCTACTGAAACTAATGGCAGTCCCAGTAACTCTCTTTTCAATTCCCATGTTAATTACTAAAGGTTTCGATACATTGTTCTATTCTTAATACCATTTTATAAACTTCCATTTTAGCTCTACATGTTATTTTTAAATGATATGAACTTCGGTTCCATTATTACCATAATTTTACTTGCGCAGGTATATATACGTGTGGGTTCCCTTTTTCGTGATAATCCCTTTCTTGGTTTATAAATATCTGCTCTCTTACTGCTTTTTCTGAGCCTCGTTGGTCGGCTATCAAACGGATGTTTGTTTTCTGAGTGGTGGTTAATCGTTTACCGCAAAGCCTCCGACTAGATTGCTTCAATAATGACTCTACGCTTCTTTTAATGCGATGATTCCCAGGATGTGTTAGCTTGCGGTTTGTTTCCTTGCGCGAACTGTCGCATAACGGTGCGTGTTGGTGCGGGATGACGCCATATTTTTTAGGAACAGAGTGCACGATCACCTGTGATGTTGTGTGTTTCTACTAAGATCTTCGTATAATTAAAACTACCGATAGTCAAACTATTATTCATTTCTAGAGAATTGTAATTGTGTCTAAGTTCGATTCCTTTGCCAGCATATCATCGGCTAGATGGCTCGGCAGGAGTCGTCTGACTTCGATGTTCAGTAGGGGTTCGGTTCTTTGAAATTAATGTTACAGTTCTGTTAGAAAGTAGGTTTCGTCTATTTCTTCTAAGACCATTCGCGTTGTCATTTCTCGTTAATTCTGCCTTACCCTCAACGCGTATATTATATATTCGTGGTCTCAGCTCTTCAGCACAGCGTCCTAGTAACCATTCGTGTGAAAAGTCCGCATTCTTACCCATTGGCCAAGCTGAATGGGTGCAGTTTGTCTTTTTCCTCTATTATAAGTAAGCATTACCTTGCCTTTCGACTTTGCAATTATTTTGGTAACTTGACATTGATTTTTTGGGCGCAACCATCCATCAGTGATTGGCAGCATTATGGCAGGAAAACGGCCAAGGAACTTCGTGACGGATTAGCTGACTGCTACTGCAATAATGCTCTATTAATGTCTTCCTTGTCCAAACTTGTCTCTTTGATGGTTCTCTTGGCTCTCGTAATGATACATTCTGTCTTTCAATTCAACTAGTCATGGTGTGGCGTGCTTACTACGTGCTTAACTTGCCCAGTTTTACAAAATTCTTTAAACTTTAGAGGTATATCTGGAGTTGTGCATTTCGTTGAGTTTTCTATATATGCCAAAGTGCGTAATAATCTTTTTAGTGACCTGAATCGTCGTTGCATTTCGGCTTACTTCGTCTAGTTCAAAGAAGTCACTGTAATTGCCTGTTGTGACCATGTCACTTACAATAGTTTTCGAGAAGTTTGTTCAGTAGTGGAAAGACGTTGTTCTCTCTGTGTGCTCGACATACATTGCATCGTTCAGCCCAAAGCTTTAAATCGTGCTTAATGCGATGGCATGTAGCGCCATTCTGCGCCCGGTGCATAAATTTGATTCTAAACCTCGGTGAGATTATTACTGTTTGTTTCAACCAATTATCTACCTCATATGTTCTAGTAATAGAGTCTCTACTGCAGCGTCTTCTCATTGGGCTAATCTTTGTGAATAGCTTTAAGTAATTACTTGCTAACCGTACACTGTGCCGTTTCTTCTTTAACCAGATCCATTAATGGATCAGATATTTGTTTGCAGTGAAGATGTTCAGTTGTTCTGTTTTGAGTCTCCGGAGTTGGGCGCTTGTCTGGTGCGCCGATAATGGATGTCAACTCAGCGGGCCTGCTATACAATTTATCCTTCCTGGAATATACTTTACTGGTATGGCATGTTTCGTAGGTTCAAGGTGCATGTATAGGAAACGTTTAAGGCTTGTCGATAGATGTTTTCCATTCTTGTTTATTCTAGCATTGTTACGGCATACAATTATCGAACATTTTGTATGTTATCGAGATAACCTAACACTTATTTTCAATTGCTACATACTTTTGGTTGTTAACAAATAAAAATTTTATCATAGAAGTATACCTTAAGCCACTTGCAGTAGTTTAAGTAACAATGGATTTATCCTTGTCGAATTATGTTTCTGTGGGTATTTCATTGGTTTGGATAAATGTTCACTGTTGCTGGCTTTGCCAAACAAATTGAGACAAGCTTATGTGTTAACGTGCACAACGGTTCTGCAATTTGAGATAGGTTAGCAATAAATGAAGGCATCTAGTGTGCACGCACTGGAATGCTCATTCCACCCGACATCTTTTATAGCCTTTATTTTGCCCGATTCTGCTTTCAGCCCTTGTTTGCTTATGACATGGTCCATGAACTTAACTTCAGACATTTCTAGACAGTTAATTTCTTTCACATCATTCATACGACGGCCTATTCGATGCACACTCACAAATCGGGCCTGTTAGAGTTCGATAATGGTCCATGATGTCTCACTTTCCTTGTAGTCGTATCATGCGCGACCACCGCAACGTCTTTGGACTTATTCTAAGCCCGAACTTGGCATACGTGATAGTTTTTTGAGGCCAAAAATATTTTTGGAGAACTTTACGTATTGATAATGCCCTATGGGTATTCAGAAAGTTGTATAGTTCCGACTTTCTTGATTAATTAACATTTGATACAACCTGTCTTTAGTATCAACTACTAGAAACATGTTTGCTTTGCTGAGTCAATGCAGAGTGCCATTCATAGTGGGTATTATATATGTGTGTCTTTACATGCAGACCTAAAACAAATAAGCGGTGAACGATTATGAGATTGAGACACATTTCGTGAAATAGTCTACCCTTGGTGCTCCAGAAAAATAAGATTTTTACTGGCTCTGGTAACTTGCCTAGGCACTCAAAAATGTCCTCGAATTCATCTACACGAGTATTCGGTTTATAGTTGTTTTATTTCGCTACTTGAGACGTGTTAGCAGATATTAATTTCTCTAGATATGTGTCTATTATTTGGAATTTCACAATTTGCCTTGTTTGTGGAGCGTGGACCCCACCGTGCATGCTCGTTGCGTTATCATACATTTGAGCACTGCGGCATCCTTGTATGTGCATTTTTTATGGAGATATTCAACATCTTGTGTTCAGGGCCATAACTTGGCACGTTGCTCTTTTATTGAAAAAGGCGTGCATCGATCTTCAATCATAACGCATAGCTTTCTTTTGAATTTTTAAACTATCGTCTCTGTTACACTCACTTTCAACCCAATATTCATATGCGGCTAGAATTATTTTCTCATCGCGCGTGTTGCACGTTTGGTGCCATGTATTGTTTACGGCATGTCTACATTTGCCACTGTTTCATTGTTTTTCACTCTGGGATTTGAAGCTTGTCCTGCCCTGTGTTGTGCTCACGTCATACACATGGCCACGATTTATTCAGTTTGATCATTCTCTTTCATGGCCTCTGTCGATTTCATTCGAAGTGTTTTTTCATTGTCTTTCTAAGGTTTACATGACGAGCTGGATGGTTAGATTTTTATGGTCAAATTCCCTGAAGAAAGCCTTCCTAACCCTGTTGAAACGTGTCTGTAGTATCAGTTTGTCCCTAAGCATCGTTGTTTCTTTGATTTCTTTCTGTTCATGTTTCATGTTGATTTCTTTACTCACAGATTTCTTAATTCCTTTGCTGCTTCGGTGTCACCGTGGCTGGCTTTTTGGAATAGGTGCATGTAAAAAAGTACGTTTTGAAAAAGTCCATATCACATACTACGATAAAGCTTCAATAAGCATTTTAGGAGATATGCAGGGCTCCTTCCCGGTAAGGTTCGCTCTGTCAACGTCACGCCAAGTCTATTCAAAAAAGTCGTATTTGCGACTAATACGAGCTATGAACGAGAACAGAGTTTGTATATGTTGCTTAGTAGATTCTAATATCTGAAATAATAGTTCATTGCTTTGATTGGTCACTCTGGTTGATCATCGGTTACGGAATTGGGCTCTTTTGCGGCTGTATCCCCTTTGTCTGTTTCTGTAACTAACCGTTATCCTCCGCGTTACTTCGATTTTCTCATGTGATTTCTCAAAGTTTCCGATGAATACCGTGAAGCTCACTTCTACGCTGTCGGCTGCACCATGTTTATGTGCAGCGAGATGAACGACACAACGGTTACACTGTAACTGATACACAGACGTCTGAAGCCTATTTTTGTTGTCTATTGTTGCATTTCCTAGCAATCTGTGCTAGCGAATAAGTGCGGGAACAGTACTTTGATTGAAAACAAAATAGATATTCTTGTGAAAACGAATTTAAAAAAGTGGACTTCTCTATCTCGCATTTCATGGTGAACGATCACATATATATTTATGATACGGTAATGCTACTCATCTTGAATTAACATGCTTACCGTCTGTTCACCGAATACGATGATACACTCTCCAATTACGATTTTTTACGGACCTGGTAGGATCCACCTTAATTACACAAATAGCGAGACCGAGAAGACAATGCTTCCGCTACACTTTTTAAGAAAGAGTGCGAGGCAATAAAACTACGGCTGTTTGTCTTAAATAAACAGTTGCTCGTTAGCTGGACTTGCGGGATTTTTGTTAGGAGTGGAGAAGAAACCCGTCTAGAATGTTTGTCGAATTGACTAATTCACTCCTAATATAGGGATTACTATCTAAAATATCTATAGATCGTAAGAGTTTCTTTTGCGCTCATTATCTTCACGTTCACTCGGGAAAATTGATTTTTGAATTTATTTTAGTTAAGATAGACAACCCTTGATGCTCGTCCGACGCTGTACTTTCTCCATACATGCCTTTTAAGTAGCTTAAAGCATTCTTTATATGAGGAACGCAACAGGTGATTTCGATTCCCTTATTAAAACCGCAAATAGTTCGAATTGAGTTTTTCTAACAAAAATCGATGATTTGATACGATTTATCGAGCCTGACGGCAACACGGTGTAGGTTATTGTAATAATCCTCCTTTTTTCAAATCCAGATCAATTATTATAAAAATGAGTGTATACCGTCCAAACGCTTATCGAAAAGATATAAAGGAGCTATTTAGAAAATTGACGGATAGAGCGCTAAACGAACAGATTTCGCGATAACAAGTAAAAAACCATTGTTTTGTAAACTGGTTCTCGCAAAAAGTTAAAAAAAATGGAAAAATATTTAAAATATGGAATAAAAACTCTCTACTTTTCATTTGATTAAATGGTTTTGACAGACTGATTAATTTGCACTTGGCTGAATGAATCGTGTTGATAATTTCTCAGATCTCTGGGACGTAAAACATCAAAAATGTTAAAACTTCTTCTGTTAGAGTTTGTCTATCCAGAGCTAAGAATTTTAGTTTCGTTTACCTTATTTTGTTGTACTTTGGAAGGTTTTTTAATCAAGCAGATTGGTTGTTTAAACATACATAATTACCGTACATTATGTAACACAATATCTTATAAATAAATTAGATACTTTTAAGTTTGAGCTTTATGCATTTTGAAAAAATAATGACAAACATCAATGAAAAATGCATCCTTCCTGCGTAAATAAAAAAAATATTTCATGAAATACCTCCAGCTGGTCAATTTTTGCAAAGTGCGCAGATGTTATAGATTGAGCGCTGAAGGAAGATGGATTAAAATAGTTTGAAAAAATAGCTTAAATTACTTATAAATTATAAGTTATTTAATTAAAGTAATTTGATTAAAATAATCGGAAATGATTTTAGAACCGGGACTGCGCTTAATTCACCACCAAGTAAAACCAGGTCGGTCATTTGTTAAGTTTTATATCGAATTCGTATATGTTTAGTAATTCAACGCCATTTATAAGCAGAACAAATGAAAGCAAACCTTTATTAAGTAGCGCCGATGTTGTACCAGTGATTTCTGAATGTACGTAAAAAGTGTTGCCATAATAGTTGTGACGATTCCCCTGGCGTACTTTGACTAAACTGCAATAAATGTTTGGCGCTGCCGTCCTGCTGTTATTTTAATCCGTCGTAGAAACGCATAACTGCGACCTTTGCGGTTGCCCTCGACTAGTGTGCCGAAGAGCTTAAGTACGTCTCATCTTGGTGGGCGTCCTAGATGCATGTTGTACAGTAAATAGCAACGTACGTGCTTTACTCGAAGATTGAAGGTGGTGTCTACCAGTTTGCCGCTCTGGTAGTCCATGGAAGACCGACGGCGTTAGTCAAACGGGGTGAAGAACGGCTGGTGATCCTTCTCTTGCAAGAACAAGGGATACATGGCTTTGATGCTTTTCTTTTCCCTTTTCTTGCTTGTGCAGACGGCCCACGGGCCGACTGGCAAGAAGAAGGAAATATATATATATATATATATATATATATATATATATAGAGAGAGACAGATAGTGAAAGAGCAGGAAGCCAAGTGAGATGTTTGGTCTCTGCTATGAACCTACGGTGCAGGCTGCCGGTTGATGCACTGCGCTGCTGGTCATGAAGACGAATGCAGCGCCCTGCCTACCCTACTACTTGGCCCGTTCTGCTGCCTTATGAAGACTTCTGATGGATTGCCTACCTAATCCGAAAGCACTGCGAAGAAAGCGGCTTCGAGAACGACACAGATTGTGTTACGTGTATAGGAGTCACGGATGATTTGCACATCGTTTCGACCCACGCCCGCCATCGTTTGGTCAGCAGGCCAATTCTTGTGATAATGCAGTATATGCACTTTATAAGCAAATATTTCTTGCTTGCTTGGTTAGATGTAACCAAAATAAACACAAAACTCTCCCGCATATCCATCTTCCATTTGCGGTCTACTATATAAATTACATGATTATGCCATGTCGTAATTATCAATCACATGTAATAACGATATTGCTACTGCTTTTAGTACCAATCTTATGAACAACTAAAAAATTACTCTGCGGGTCTCGTAACGAACTTGCTCAAAGATTAACATATTAAATACAATACTATGAAAACAACTTATAATTTTCTATCTTTAAGCCCTACTGCTGTTCCCAATAATATCCCTCGCTCCGTTGAATTCAATTCCGGTACTTACCTTTATTGTAAAATAAAACAGTATGAAAAAAAATTCTACTAAGATGTGGGGATCTAGGATCTCTAGTAGTCATTCATTGATTAACATGTTTCACAATATGCACAAACGTGACCCCGATCCAATTAAATGAGCGTTTTTATAAATGTCGTGGAGGTATCATAGAGGTGCTACCCGCAAGAATGTATATTGGATCCTACGAGATGTCTTTATTTAGTCTACTTCGATTCTCCCTTTAACGATTTTATTCACTAAGTTCATTGTAAATAGTTTGTTGAATCTTTGCTGAAAGATGGCACGACCTATTTTTTAAGCGTCATTGGTTTACCATTTATTAGCAAAATTTGCATTTTTTACCGCAATTAACATTACCGGTTTCTTACCGATAAATAAAATTCAATAATAATAATTTCTTCTTGCCGACTTGACTAATTTCCTTGCTACTTTTAATAATTCGTGCTACAAATAAGTGTAACAGTACGCATCTTATCCAATCTAAGTGGCCGGTGTGCGGATATTTCCCATCCTTTAATTTAATTTTTTGTTATTATTGGTCATAAAAGGATTTACTATTCAAATAATACGAATAGAATACACATATGGAAAACAATAGTAATAATTAATCGTCCGCCTTATTGATCGCTACTTATGGCTATTATTATTGATCGCTACTTACCTAACAAAAGCTGTGGGTTCGGCTCAAGTATACATGCAGGATAGGTAGACACCTACCGGTACCGTTTTCTTTACATGGTCCGAGTACCAGGCAGTCACAGTACTAGTTATAATACTAATAATTATTATCATTCAACTAATATCAAACTATATAATAATAAATTTTCACTGACTGGAATTTTTTACTAACGCTGTCTGCTATGTTATTACGCTAGTTGCAGAGGGATCTAAAATTTGCCGCTACGTCATTAATTACTTCGTCCAACCGTTTTTAAATAAGTAGATGTTAACGATGTTTTTTCTTTTCTCGAAAAATTTCTTAAAAATACTGAAATCCGGCAGTCGCAAAAGTCTTAAAATTCGCTGCAAGGCGTTTTGCGTGTAGCTAATCAAAGCCTTTATTTAGGTTTCGATAGGGCAATACACTATTGTATCAAATTCCTACCATAGCTAGGATAGTCTTTCTACGTGTCTATGCCCGTATATGAATCTAAACCATAACCAAGCTATCACGGGGACTTGGTATCAAACCTTATGTCAGTACTAGAAAACAGCAATCATTTCTGATTTTGTTGAACTCATCAAAGCAAGTTCTTGTAAGTTACAGTTCTATCGTATTTGAATGGTGGTGGGTACTTAAGTATCCGACTTCCATCAATGATCACAAACTGACTTTCCTGTTTTCCACCAAGTTCAAGTTATAACTCCAACAAGTTAGCTATTTACTTTTCAACTTTTACACGCGTTCAAGTTTTGTGTACCTTATTGCTTGTGCAAAAGCTAAAACGAACAAACTGATCATCATGTTTTAATAATTTCCTTCATTTGTTAGGTATGGTTATTCTATAATTTGTTTAAATTTAATTAAATCTAACATACGGTTTCCATCTGAGTACATATAACGTTATCAACGAGCAAAACTAAAAAATATATATGCCGTGTAAATTAGCTTTTAGCTAAGTCGAGCTTAGTTCGTTAAATGAGAAAAAGTTTTGTTATGAAACTCCTTCTTACGGTTATATCTGAAGACCCGACCTGAAGACATGATCGACTCTTCGAAAACAAAGTATGATGCACGGCACAGTATAACAAAAAATTACGTTTTCTTCATTAAGTATGAACCGCTATCAGCTATGCTGGATATGCATGTGTAATTCATAGAAACTATTCGGTGAATGAACGTCTAATGAACGAGTTGTTCAACATGGTAATTAAAAGTCTTTTACTCAAAATATTCTAGCGGATGAGTAAGATATAATCGCCCATCGATATTTGCACTCGTTTTAGTACAACTTGAGATGCCCATAAGAGCGCAAATTAATTAACAAGACATTAACAAAATTATATATAAATTAAATTGACTAGACTGCTGGCTATGAACTTTGAATTTAATTATATATTTGAGTGCAGCAAAATCTATGATTGCTCTTGAATGCAAAGTCTTTGCCATATAGGTAGCAGAGCTTTTGTTATATATACGTAAATTGCGTATTCCATCCATGGTTTTATTTGTTGCACACCTGTAGGTGCCATCAAACACCAACAAACTCAGTAGTCCAAGTTTTTTTTATTGTTTTGTCCAAGTAAGATTACGCACGTGCAGATGCAAAACTTTCTTATTTTGAGGTGGCTGTAGCTTGAGTGAGCGGAATTAACGGTATTTGTTATGCCCATCATTGACTCATGACGTTAGCACGATTTATCATTTAAAAGCTAAAACTCAGAATTTGTCTAATTTGAGTTAGGACGACAGGGGTGTAAGAGAGTCTTCTGCTGACTTATGATAAGTAGAGACCGTTGGTACACTTTAGAAAGACTGGCCAG
Source organism: Varroa jacobsoni (assembly GCF_002532875.2). Taxonomy (NCBI): domain Eukaryota; kingdom Metazoa; phylum Arthropoda; class Arachnida; order Mesostigmata; family Varroidae; genus Varroa; species Varroa jacobsoni. The sequence goes on along the minus strand of NW_019213358.1, from coordinate 38,311 downwards.
TTTGCTGTACAGTAGACCTTGTCTAGTATTTTGAATAGTAAAACAACTGTACCTTTCTCAAAGATGGCTAGTGGACAGATTAATGTACTATCGGTCTGATACAGTGACACTATTTTTTTAAATACACACTAATTTCCTCATATCGCTCTCTCTTTGAAACGTAGGTTGCTGCATACCCCGCACAATTTTGAATCAACTACTAACAATTAAAGCCGTCAAAGCTAACGTGCACTATTGTACTGCGTTACATGTCAAGTCGGCACATTTCTAGTATTTGTTGTTTTAATAGAGAGCGATAACTCTGCTTTGACACTGCACGCGCAATTTAGCCTGCTGTCGAGAAGGAAAATAAGATGAGACCGATCGTCGAGCGGCTCATCGTTAAAGAAAAATAGGTGCATTCTTATTCTTGCTCCATACCGTGCACTGGAATAGCCTTTGCACCGTCTATCGGCACGATGTTTCGGGCTTCGGTAAGTTAAGTGTTCGACTCGCGTCAAAAAGAGCAATCAAAGTATAGCAGCTTTCTGTAAGCCTTTATAGCAGCCTCAAGGACCATTTTTTTTCTATTTTCTTACAACCGCATTTGAATATGTGAATATGAAGTGTGTGAACAATACGTTAGACACTGCATACCTCGTTTTTTTGATAAATCTGTCAAGCTTAGTCCCGAAAAATGCTGTGCGCAAGCAACACAGCTTCAATGAAGTTATCAGACGCCCACTTGTCGTCGCAGTCAAAAGGTTTCGAGTAAATCGAAAGTCTGGAAAAGAATTACACAATATATAAAGCAATAGAAGGCGTCCTCGAACAGCAAGACCGACGAAATGTTTGATGAGCATTTCAAGGGTGCCATCTCGTTTGCTTCCTGCTGGACGATTTTATTCAACGTCTGAGCCGAAGAAAACACGGTGTACGGCCCCGAATGCACTTTCTGACGAACGATTTCAATTCAGGAGATTAGCGCCGAGATCCCGCGAACGTTTATAGAACCAAGCGAGATGACTCTATACCATCATCGTCAGCCTGTTTATTCGGGGTTCATGAATTTTAAAGCAGCATTTCATTCACTCCGAGAAAAGACCCATAAACTTGACCAAGTAAACACAACAGGGGTGCCAAGTGAAATTCTAAATCTGGTCAGAGGTATTCTTAAAACCTGGTTACACTGATCCCTGGTGTTACGGAAAACAGCGGTGTCGAACATATGACGGCATTTGCCCAAAGGGAGAACTTGGGTTCATTACTTTTTCGATGCTCATTAACAATCTTATGCATCTAGCAGCATTGTTAGGCCATGAATGGATTATATATGTTTAGTACGCATAGTATGAGCAGATTCTACCTGCTACAAGTATTTGCAGCTTTGAGCAACCACATTACAGAAAAAAGTCCCCAAGTAGATTAGATTAAAGCGGAAGGCATTCAATTTAGAATGGGAGAAACGCTTGCAAAGAATGATTCATTGCGATTGAATGGTATTTAGTTTCACGTAGCTAGGCTTAACAGTGACCAGGCTAGAGGAATACTTTGAAGATTTAGAACGTGCAGCGGAAGGCGATAATCGGCGACCACTATTTAAAAGCCTCAGGAACTATTACTGGCAGTGGCCCTTGAGCTGCTTAATTTGAAGATCGCGTCAATCACCGCTTGCGAAATTTTGATTATTTGAAAAGTCCTGAGCCTATGAGATCTAACAACCTAGCCAGCATTTCTAAAGTGAGTGCTACACATCGACTCGTGACTGTCTGATGCATCTTATCATAGGAACTCCAACGTTTATCGAAGAATTTCGTTTTACTTTCCAAATATTTAATCAAATAGTGCGTTCATTACAAATAACGACAGAAAATAGAAGTGGCTGACCCATCATTTTTCTGGACTGGGACTATAAACGCCCAGATGGACTGACTGCCAAGTTATAAGCTCCAGTTTGTAGGTTTTATTATCGTGTATGGAGCGTAAAAATGTTGCAAATCAAGCGATGACTGTATCCACAACTTTGTGGTAAACTTGTTTTTTTACAACAATTTGTGTAATCAAATCAGATCGTTTAACTAATCGACAAACTCAACCGAGTACGATTGTATTAACGCTTTAATATCCTTTGACATATATATCTATGGTTTTGTCACACAGTATACTTACGTGTGTTATCTATATGTCCTAAATGACGTACATGACTCGTATAAAAAACATATTGGGTATTCAATTTGGCCAAACGTCACAGCGCAAAATGCAACGTTTAGCATGGACAATGCACCGTTTATTTTTTAAACCTAATAATAATAATAATAAACTTCCACTCAACACCGACATCACATATATCTGAACGTAACAAATAGACATGTTTTCATGCATCGCTTTTTAAACGCGATGAAGAAAAATTTAGATGATGATATATATCGAAAGTGCAATTTAGGACCTCCCAAGAAAGTGTGCTATTATACATACATACGCTGGGGTATAAACATCAACGATAACATTGTGGCCACAAGGACAAATCAATCAATAAAGAATTACAATGTGGTGTATAGAGAATAGAGTACGGCCCTAGATAAGGTCAATCCACAATAAATAAGCAAGAGGTAATACTCGAACTCCACATCCCGACGATGATCTAGCCCGAAAGTACAGGTCAAATATTTCTATCACAAATTGATCAGTTTATTTATTTCGAAATTAAGCACAGTTTGGAATCTAATTTCAATCTGGTTAAGTAACACATACATATATACAGTACAAAAACCACTAAATAGCTCAGCCATTCTAGCTATTCGGATATTAAACAAATCTACGCTTCGCGCACAACTCACGCAGATATGATTTGGATTTAAGAGCAATGACTTCACTACATAAAGATCCAAAGATTGTCCTGCATTGACCGGCGAATCGCACAATTTGCTAAACACAGCTGAAAATTATGCTTTATTGTGGGCTTTCAGCTCTGGCGTCCATTACCGTCAACGTAGCTGCCCTCACTTCAAAATGCCCGAAGAGGAAGAGAGATAGGAGTATTGAAATGACAAACGAATTTAAAGATGGAATATTCATATCGCTTCCTGTATAGTGAATACGACTATATACGTGGTAAACAGAACAATTTACGTAAATACTGCAAGTAAAGGCGAGTTATTATTTGAAAAAAAATTAAATTGTTAATCCTAATAAGCTACATTTACCTTTCTTACTTTTATTTTCACAACCTTATCATGTTCTGTGTAGGCAAATTTTTTGATGTAGCATTAATAAACATTTGGTACCTTTTCCTGTCGTGTGTTTCACGGATCACGATATCACACTAGTAAAGATAAATAATAAAAGTACGTGAAAATTCAGTTTAAGTCCTATCATATGAGCCTAATGGAAGCAATATTTGAGTCGACTTCATTTATGCTTTACTGGCGTCGTCTGCATTTGTCGATTGGTCGTGGAATTTTGAATTTCGGTTTATCAAGACAGTATAGGGAAAGCTTGGACATCCTCCAAAAAATCCGAGAAATGACTACGTTACGGAACAATAAACAGATGAAAAAGATATTAATAAACTTTGCTGGTCGATCTTTTCCTGATTCCCCTTTTTTCAGGAAGCATAGCAGTAAAGGTGAAGGTGATTATTTTAGCCAGTAGTGCGCATTAATTAAAATAAACAGCATCGTAGCAATTCAATATCGACTTAGCTGCGGCGTTTGTAAATTAAATACATCCGCATTAGAAGTACCACTCAGAGAGTCAACTTTTCGACATATCAGACTCCAAAGATAATATCGCTTTCATTGCGAAATCGATATCCGAACCAAAAAGTACGGGATGATTCTATACGATATTATAAATGTGCGAACATCACCCTTTTAATATGCCAAAAGTGTGGTGTGAAAATTTTCCTGCTAAATAAATTAGAAATACACGTAGGTATGTATTAAACCTCGTTATGTTGCTTGTCCTTTATAAATACTAATTTTGCCAATATATCCCAATATGACACACGTTTTTTAAAATTTAATTTAGTATGCTATACTATTATTTACAAACTCGATTCAAATAGATACGACTTGATGTTTGTTATTCTGCTAGAATTTCGTTGCAGTTGTTTCTTCACACGGTCACACACTGCACATCATCCCATCGCAGTTACTCAGTTGAGATGACTCGTTGAGTATTTCCTACGCTTTCCCGTCATCAAGGGTAGAAGTAAAGCAAGGCTTATGTTCTTCATTGATCAGAAATATTGTTAGTTACAGCTTAACGTCACGTAGGACAATTAAAACAGCTTTCTGTTTTGACACAGCTCTCTCTTCCTTTCAGCCTAACAGCACATTTAGGTTAAGCAAAGCTCCAATAGATCTTTCCTTAGTCCTAATGCGTAAAGTAAATGCTCAACCAACTTACATTGGAACTCTACCAGCTTGTAGAAGATAAATTCCATTCGACAACTTACACACACTTATTTCTGAGAAATGTCTTTGGAGCTAAAAGCGATAATATTACATTCATTATTAAATGCGGTGTAATTTAGTGCAGGTTATTATCTGCACTGGACTGCGTGTGTTCGATGTTATTATGTTCGAATTTAATAAGCACTAAAGAAGTAAAGATGATCCGTATTTTTTCTAACTTAAGCTAAATAAGAATCATTTTTGTAAATCAACGTTACCGTACAGCACAGACAGGACAGAAAATCAGTAAAATGGGTTCAAGATTTTGACCCATTAAGTCATGCTGCTTTTCAAAATATTCGTTTCCTTTACCTGCCGATAGGTCAATAATGTTGTATAGATTATCGACCCATCTCTTGCAGGCTAATGTGTGTTACTAGTCGCAATAGAAGGGTAAAACCTATGCTCAATTTTCAAATTGAGCATTTATTACAGTTCTTCTATTTTCCAAGTCATTAGGCCGCAATTTCTGCAGAGTAAATTATAGAGTACGTACCTGAAGGGAAATAAAGAAGGGCTGAAAGTGTACCACTTCGTACTAACATCTTATATGTAACACATAATAACAACTAAAGTGCTCCCTGTAATTAAATTCTAATTTCTCCTTTCATGTTTTATAAGACATGTCGATAATAGGTCTTGAATAGGCGACCCTTGGTCTTCTTGAAAGAATTAACCGTCCACGATACCGTGCCGATAAAGCCTAAGGCAGGCCATTTGTTTAAATAATAGGATTTTTGAGATTGAAAAATCACACATAGAATCTAAGAAAAAAAGCATAACGAAAGAAAATACGAAAATGATTGAGAGCAAAGTCGAAAGCATTTCGAGGTGTATTTCTCGAATGCGTTTCGTTGCCTTAGTTTTTCTTTAAACTTACCACCATCTTGTTTTATATAATTTTTTACTCATTAATCCACTTGATTAATTTTATAGTCTAACGATATTTTGTTTTAATTATGAGATTTATTTTAATCATAGTATGATTTTTGCAGTGAATGTGGTATTTTCATTTTGGAGCTGGGTCCGCAATAGAATTTTTTAAGCCGTGCAAAACGATGAGAACCGATCTGTACCGCAAAAAAAGTGCTTTCGAATAGCAGAAAGGGGACAGGAAACATACGCGACCGATGATTTATGTTCGAGGCTGAACGACTGTGTATTTGGCGAGAGTTAAGTTCTATTCTGTCCAGCTCCTCATTTGTTCTTTCAGTCCGATCCGCCAACACACTTAGAGAGTTCGCTCCCTCAAAAAGTCCGCTATGGGTCATTCAGAAAATGTTTTGTTATGCTCTTGCGGGGGTAACTTACATATTGAGGCTAGTCATCGATATGTTTAGCATAAAATGCTAGTATACTATATTCATTGCATTGAAAAAAAAAAAGCTTTTATAGGTTACAGTTGCATCGGCAACTATACGGACTAACACAGATATGTTACCCGTGTAGAAAACAATATCCAGAGCACAACCCATACAAACACGGATCACACATCTTCAGTGAAAGCTATGCACGACTTCATATTCAATCGTATCACACATGCAATACAATGCACTTTCTAAATGGAAACATTTTTTTCACAGTAACTTCTCTTTCAGTAATCCGCGGGCCATTTGAATCTCGTAAAACCTCTGTGGACACAAATGACGATGCTTGTGACAGGGCACGAATTCTCAGTATACAGTCAATGCATGCCGGGTAGAAGACGAACAGGCTGGCGGCTTCCATTCTTATATTACTGATGGCCTATGAGCTGATACAGAACAGGATATTTGACCATATGCTACACTAAAATATTTCTGAAAGAAACATTTTACTATAGCGTATAAGCAAGGTGGATTAAGTGGCTCAGGAATCTATTGTTACGAAGGGTCGGCACCGTTTTATATCCAGAATCCTTAAGACGGACGCTGTATCTTTTCATCAGCTATTAGTGAACAATTAGTAAACTTGCGCATATATTGAGCAGACTGTCCAGCTGATATTGACAGCGAACCGGAACTAATTAAGACTACTTCCTGGTAAGTGAAAAGAGGAATAAATCTTATGGCGAGCGTGATAGCTAAAACGGCGTCCACTTATTACCTATTGCACAAAATGCGGCCATTTACAAAAATTATATCCATCGGTAAAGCCGCTCAGTCGAGTTCGAGAATACTGGCTCATGGGTAGTTGTATGTTCTTTGCCTTATAGAAGCGAATTGCGCAATAAGCGACACAAGCTTTATTTTGCTTAAATTACCACAATTATCAAAAACGTTAGGAATACTGGTAGGCAGGAACTAAATCACACAAATAGAGATCATAGCAGACTTAAGCAAGCAGCGGAGAAATATTGATGGTCAAATCGGGGTAATGACGTCTTAAAGCTGAGTAATTAAATGCAACGACCAGCTCACAGTTTTGTTGCCAGCGAAACTAGGAACATCCGCAACAGTTCAGTCCAAGTTATGTCGAATTAACTTAGTGTAGACTTGAAGCTAGATAGCAGAAAACTCAAGCAGTGTAGTCTTAGGCCACTTTTATGGGTCCATGCTTATGATAGGGTTCGTAATTTATAAAATTGCCGTTTGGTACTGAACTTGTGGCATAAGCTGTTAACCTAACTGAAACGATTTATGCGCACTCACCGAAAATAATGCAAACGACGTTCTGGATAAGGAGGAAAACGGCTTCCTATAAACGGCTATCAAGGATGAACCAATATTGCTTTTGAGGTGCAAAAAATTCCCGACGATCAAAATAAAATTGAACAAGGCAGCAAGACAGTCAAGATAGCTAAATACTTCAGAGTCCACCTAGCTCAATCCATGCAAGGAGCCCTCTGCGTGAAGTTTGTAATCAGCAAAATGACAAAAGTCTTTGCTGAACTAATAAGACTGATTTTTAATATCCACAGCAGTTTGTTGCAGAGTCAATTATACTATTTGGAGCTTCAAGGATAGAGATGCTGGGCAACTTTTAATAAGCACAAGAGTAGGATGCTCTAAAAGGCCGAGAGGCGTACGGCACGGTTAGTATCTACAGCGAGCACCATCACACGGGACTCCAAGACAGCAAGAAAAAGACAACGCTGGCCCAATCAATCGCAGAAGCCCACTAAACTTAGGAAGCAAATATGATGTCGCGGATAGTCGAAGAAAATGTAATTCCTGCAAGGAGATTTGGAGCCGCCGTACGGGATGGTCTCGAGCACGAAAGACGTGATATGCCAGAAGAATGTTTTCAACTTTTCACTATGAAATTTCCCAATCGTATTTAGAGAGACTAGAATAAGCCCCATTGGCATTATGCGTACATTGTAAAGCTGGAAAGCGAGATAATGTCCAGCACACGGCCTGCGGGTGTGCAACAACCCAGAAGCAGACACGATGGCAAAAAAGTATCGTACTAAACGGTTGGACGGTTTTACAAAGTGCATTACTGACTTCAAAGGGCACGGAAAGGCTGGAAAACGATCAACCGAAAAAGACAGAACAAGACGGACTTGAGCCATTGATTAGACTCATAAAGAGCTGCACTAACGACCAGACTTAAAGATTGTATGAAGGGGTTGCCCTTCATGTTGAACAAAACATGTCTGACGAGGGCGAAGCTGAATTTGAACTGCCCAAACATTTAAACTTCTGGCATATGCCATTTCTATCAGTTCTCAATACCATTTAATGCAGATTCGACACAGAGATTAAAGCGGTGCATTAGTTGGCAAAACAAAACCCAACTGTCGGGGCCGGGGTCCGACATTAGACTAGGCCGCGGTGATTCATTTCTGCATAATGGTATTTGTAAAGCATTAAATCATATAAACAAAATAGCAAGTTATTCGGATGATCAGATAAAACGTTTCATTTTTGCGTCGTCAAGATGATTTATATAACTGTTGAAACTGTTAATCCTGGCACTGGCGTGGCGTGCCATAATCAGTATCTTTGATACAATTTATATTTATCTTTATATCATCTTGATAATTTATTTTCTATCTGTTAAGTAACTATGACTTTCTAACAAAGCTAATCTAAATTATGAGCTAAGAATTCTTTCATTTTTGGTGTGTCCTCATCTTCTAATCTAGAATGATCGCTGACGTAAATAGCCAACTAGGATAAAAATGAATAAGATAGCGCACACTAAATCTTACTCACATCTCATCCTATTAATTAGAACTAGACTTGAAAAAATGTTTTTTAAAACGACTTCAACAAATGCATTTTTTGTCCAAAACTGCATTAGTATTTTATCACAACGTTTAAGCGATATGGACGAAAACTCTACCTAATTAATACACAATCTACCTAAACGAAAGGCCCACTTAAAAGCACCATGACTTGGGGTGTTTCATATGTAGGATTTCCACTACAGCTATTTTTTTCGTTTCGAATTAAATATTATATATATACGTATAATTAAATATTACTATATACTATAGAATACATTGTTTGAAATCTCTCTGGAAAACTTCCGAGTAATATAAAGCATTACCTTGCAAAATTAAATGTCTTCAGTTTGAATGAAAATATATAAAAATAAAAGAAAAAACAAAACATGAACAGACTTTATGAATTGCTCTAGGCCCACAGATGTTTAGAGGTCTCAGTTTTTTGACAACGACATCACTTTTTTAGCAATAAAGGTTAGTATGCAACAGTAGTACAACAAATTTATGTGTATTGAATACGTAATAATAATAAAAAAATAATAAATAAAATGCAAAAAATGATTGAATCCAACTGAAAAATTATCTAATTTGATTTTCAATTCATGTAAACGTTGCGCCAATTTAGGTTAGATAGGTCCCGTGTTTATTGGTTATAAGGCGGTAGGTATCACGATTTCCGCCTAACCTCTCGATTGTTACACTGGTAATAAACTCTTTAGTTTCGAATATTTTAGGTGGTATGTAAGTCAGTATACTCCGACCTACCCGGATAAAACTAAATAACAGGTTGCCATGTACCAGCATCATATTCTCCTATGTTACTCGAAGTCTATCGATATCGAGTAGGGCTTTGCCGTTTGCGACGGCCTGAAGAATGAGCAAATTAGCCGGGTTCCTGTGCCGCATCGATTTCAAATACGAACCACACGAACAAGCACCTCGTTTTTTCCGCATAGCCTTAGTTTCGACCAACTCTTGACTGGACTTGATGTGAACTCCTTTCCCGTTTGGCTACTCACATCCGAATTGGTTCTCATTGAAAAATCAGGACTGCGGAATAAACTCCTAAAGTCACTTGCTTGATATACAACGAAAACGTGAATCTTAAATATTACCACCAAGTTATGTTAGAATTATAATCAATCACAGTTTTTTAACCTACGTTTAAGCCTACATACCGGCATTACATAGCACTTCAGACTTAAGCTCAGATGATTTAACTTGGATTAGCAACTTATTTTAAACCTATTTTTTACTTAACTATTCTATATTTAACAGGCTTTATTACTTGTTTTTTTTTTATTTTACTTTATTTTCCAGCATATTGTTTTCTTCTTTGATTCTACCTAATTTCAATCTGAATTACTTCATAACACATTTCCTGTATCTCACTATGGTTATCAGATATTCATTTTTTTCAGATAAATTGATTAAGTTGGTTTGTGATGTTGTATACGTGCTACAAATTGAGGTCGAGTGTCGTGCATGGTGGCAATAGTTGGTCGATTGTTGCGGACAATAAACACTACATGACCGCGGGATGGAAATTTCTATATCATTAGGCCAATCAGTTCCCATTTCACGTCATATTTATTTACTCAGCTTGCTATTTATACGCCACGTGAGTATAAACAATATATTTAAGAATCTAAGTTGGATATAATGAGAGTATTTGGACTCAAAACATCAGCACACCTTAAGATTATAGGACCAGTTCGTGGACGCCTTAATACATATGGCGTTGTGTGGTATCTTAACGGCCGAGACACTGATCCGGCAAAGCAAATTACTCTACCTCGATGATACGCCTGTGCAAATTGTATCTTACAAATCAGTATCTTCGCAGCTAGATGTTTAATTCAAACCAACCCGAAAAGGTCCCGATAAATATGATAATTTGCTACTCTAATAAACTGAGCCTTCTTAGCGATGCAGAGATTTGAGATTCGATTACCGGATCATGCAATGCTTATGTCCTAAAACAGGAATTCACAGCGATTTCCAACTCAATATAATATTGGTCCCTACTACTATAATTAGACAATTATATTATTATGTAATAACCCCAAAATTTTTTAGTAATTATTGCTCGTATTTAGCGTTCACTAAACGAACCCGCGAGCCATTTTTTACCATTGATGAATTTAACTAATCTGAGTTCTTAATATTACCTTCAACCTGAGCTACCTGTAGTATACACTGACAGTTAACCTGTTGCAATCGCTTTGTCCCAGCTGACCCGTTACTCTTCTGTAATTATTTCATCAGCGTCCTCTAATATGTCTGCTCGGGGACTCAGCTCCCAACTTAAAATTTTTCCCGCTCGTAGCTTTACGTGTGTTTCTATCATATGATCACAGAGCTTTTATAGTGTAGGCTAATTGACTGTACCTCCGAGACGCACGTAAATAGAGTCGGCCGTCGACCGACCTCTGAGGGACATTCTGGACGCACGTAAATTGAGTCGGCCACCGATAGACTTTTGGTAACCATTTATAGAGCAGCCCAATCTATAGACTATTTCCGAGAGGTCACCAAGGCATAAGGATTCCTTAACCCTCCTTTTTTATGATAAGTAGTAACATATTTTACTAAGTAAATATATACATATATATTTATTTGATTGATATGTTAAGTTTGGTATATTCATCTTGTTTCCGGGATATCACAGATACGTATAAGGTTTTTCTTGTACTGTAGTTGTAATAAAAATAATAAAAAAATCGATTGTAAGTTTTTTACATTCGGTTATCCTTCTTTAAGAACGAATTAGACATTTTTTACAAGAATCAATTTACCGTTTCAATTTTCCAATTGACACGAATCATAGACTCGTTCAAAAAACCACTCGAAAGTAGCTTAAAACGCGTTTTTGCTGCATTAGCATACCGATACGATTAATAGGCCTTTCGCTGTTTTCACTCATTCACACTATATGTTGTATTTATGTTCACCTCATAGAGATCTATCAATTAGTGCCAAGAAAAACCCTTAATATAAAACAAACTTTTACATAGAATAGCATGTCGTTTTCAACCCAAAAAACCAAAATCTGGATATGTAAACATGTATTCCACTAATTGAGAGCTTTCGGCTGATACTAAGAAATACCCTTATGCAGACATTCATATAAAAGAGTTTCATCCCAGTATCACTGAAGCAAAAAAACTACCACATTCGGTTTTTTGACGTTTTTCCGCCGAAATAGCTCCTTTAGCTATCAGAGGAATTAGCATTTTTATTCGGCTCGCCGCGATCTAATAACTGACATGAAAATGGGTATCTTAGTAAAAAATGTTTCGGTATTTTGGCACTCCTTTCCTAAAGATTCTAAGAATATTTTATAAAAGAACGTTTTATTGAGATGCTCGCGATGTCCGCTGCTATACCTCTGCAATTGATACCAATCACAAAATTGTTTAAAAATCCGTTCAAAATTGCCTTAGAGCACAAATTTCATCCTATCGACACCCTGGGAAAAAAAGTGCCATATTTGGTATTTTGAACTATGTTCGCGAAATACTTATTTTAGATAAGGGTATATGGATTGGATTTTTACTGTCGAGATCTATAGGTTACAAAAATTCCCTCCTGTTTAAAACATCGTATTAAATTTTCCGGCTACAAACGGAATTTTGCACTTGATATATATATATATATATAAGAAGATACATAGCATTTCGAAAGAGCTTGTCGACAGCCCTCGATTGTTGCTAACAGCGACTTTCACCCACATAGACGTTCACGGAAACATTCCGTTGCTTTTTTTTGAGGTTATAACGTTTTTCGATAAAAACGCATCAAAATATTAGCCTACCTTAGCTTTACAACTTGCTCATACACGACCTAAAACTAGCAGCAATCCAAAATGTACCCTATTATCGAACACCAGCTGTAATAAATATTTAGGGATCATATTAGCTCTACGCTACATTATAAGCAAAAGAAACGGAAAAATATCTATAATAATAAAATAATAATAATAAAAATACTACTGTTCATACTCCATTGCTAATGAGCCTGTATTAAAATTATCATTTAACTTTTAAATCGAATAAAACATTAAAAATTATTTGCGAATATCCATACAACTTTTCATAAATCCTCAACGGCTATTAAGCAAAGCGCCCAGAAAAGGGTCAACTTGACCGAATTAGCGTTACGCTCCATAGAGCGGGGAAAAATATTCATCTATTCAAAAAGACATACGTCGAGATGGTCCACATTTCATTCTCGATTTCCTAAATTAATCAAATTAAAAATGAGTAAAAAATAAAATATGAAGTATGGAAAATTGTTTTTAAATTTGATATCGTGCCATTACATTTCCAACACAAGGCCAATACATTTCCAATACAAATATCTCACAAACATGCAACAGCTATTAAGCAAGTCACAAAAAACGACAAATATGCCCAAATCAACATTATGCTTTACAGGAAAAATATTCATCCAACTACCTTCATCTTACGTGCAATTCTTTCACGGCTGAAACTCTAATGACCCGTCAAGAATCAGCCCAATCCGATTTGTATCATACAAACAAACAGACGGGTATGAAGTTTTTGTAGTACAATAGACGGATTCGTGGAGTCCGGCCGGCGCCTGTTTCGTCGTTGGTTAATTTACCCCGCCTGATTCGTTCGCCTAGACTAATAAAAACCATAGCTTTAGTACACACAAACAGTTGTTCTATTGCAGTTGCCTTGTCTTATCTCACTCGTCACCCTTTTATCTAGTTTTCTTTGCAGCCTGTTCTAATATGTTCGCTAAAGAACCCAGTCAATGTGATCTTTGGTACATTTTTGTAATTTGATTATGGAACTTTTTTATTGTTGGCTGATTGGTTTTTTCCGGGACATCACAAGGACACGAGGGCTTTTTATTTTTTTTCTGTTATAATATATAGTAATATATTTTACTGAATGGTATTCGTCTAATTTATAACCAGCTTGATTTGAGCTTGAAGATAGCAAATATTAACATATTTTTTGACATTTTGGCAGTTTGTTTAAAAATGATTTAGTTGCAGTTCGAACCGAACGGATGTGTGCGAAACAGTTCCGTACTAATTTCTCAATTACCGGAGCTTTACAGATTGAATCGAGAGATTATTGGAGTCAGTCAACGGATTGCAATTCCATGCACTGATGAGCGCTAAAAATATGCAGTCATGCCTAGCGCATGACTGCATATTTTTCCATATGACCATGTATTTCGTATATAGTACAAGTAAAATCTTTCTTGTTTTTTGACTTTTGTGCAGTGCACGATTTCTTCAAACGTAGTCCGTTTACATGACTTACATAACCTCTATTTCCGTCGATTAAGCTAAGCGATAGCTCGAAAGCAGCTTCTAGCTTCTATTTGTAAACGCGATGAAACTAAGTAACTAAAATAGAACAACAGTAAAACACGACTCCTGGAACACGCGGTGAAAAATACAACAGTGATTCCAGGCCCCCAAATCCTAAATAGGGGAAAAGGGGCACAAAAATTTTCTACAATAAGGGCCCCAGATTCAAAAGGGCGCAATCTTTTGTGTACACGATATGATGAAAGACTGGAAGGCCTAAGCTAATGCTACGATAAATGTGATAGCATGTTTCTTGTTACATATCGAACAGCTTATGAGAGAAGAGCCGCAAGCTGAGCTACCGAAACAGTGGTTTAGTACTTCCTAGCTGGCCGGTAGCAAGCTAATCAACTGAACGATTCGTGAAATGTATGGATAGTACGGCACTGGAAAACAAAATCATGGCGTACATCGTATTCCCACTGCACTGTGTTAAAGCTTTAGATGCAAACCAGGGCGCACGTCAACCATGCCCCTGCAGGACGAAAGGATGGACACGTCCAAACAAATTCTGTGACTCCATCGACAAAGACAGTGTGGGTTATGGATAACGCTATCGTCGAGACCCTTAGACCATTTTTGTGGGAGCTCTTGCCCCGGAAAGCGCCCATCACAACACGTGCAACCACGAAAATGGATATAAATAGCCCGATAGCTGAAGCGGATAAGCGCCACGGGGTTTCAATAGTGCTTGCGTACCGGCAGGTTATCATGAGCGCATGAAGTTCGAAAAGAACGAATTCATAGCTGCAGCTGCTGAGTCGCGCGCTGCGAAAGCAAAGGGATGCACTTAGAGTCCGAGCTGAATATCCTATCCGTTCTCTATTTCGAGTGAGAGTGTAGAGCCACTAATAATGTACTTGCAAGAAGGGCAGCTCAGAGTACGATTTTCTCCCTTATGTCTTTATCAATCATATAGCCTCAAGTTGTTAAGGGTGGCGGATAAACAGAGCTAGAAAGGTGATGTAGCTAAGAAGATCACGTTAATTTCGCAAAGCGTATCAAACCTTCTTTAAGGGATGAAGATTTAGAGGACTTGGAAGGCAAGCGTGCAAACGCGTGGAGGGATGAGTCGCAGGTCTGTAGCGCCGAATGCCCGCCGCTACTAGACTCGTCAGTACACTCTGTCGGCCTGACTGCTGCAGCCGAAAACGTTTGTGAGTTTCGTAAGGAGCGTACTGGAGAATCATCGCCGCTTCAGGCTTTTAAAGAGGACTCCTCGTTATTCGAATCGATTCGAAGATGTGTCGGCACTCACCATAGAATTGCCGCGGTTCCCGCTATTACCGACGATCGAAGAATTTTTAAATCAGACCCTGATCGCGCCGTAAACACAGACCATGCTTTGGAGCAGCAGCCACAGATATCGCAATCAGTCGCCAGTACACTCTCAGAGCTGAGATCAGGCCGAAGTCATGAGAAATGCTAAAGGTCATTTAGTGACACTGCAAGGGCGCTTTTTCATTAGAGCTACTCTAACCGGAAACCTGGGATGAAATCAGTATCCTACCACTGACGGAGATCTGAACAGCTAAAACATTCGGTATATACTTTGCTGGCCTCAGAATACGCCTTGTGGTTGCCTATGTGACAGAGAGGCCACTCTAACCTTCGCGGAGAAGCTTGTCGGCCTACAGGCCGGCGAACTCTGGTTCAGCGTTTCCATCATGTGGCAGGGGACTTCAATTCTGATCTGCATTAGCCCCCTTAGAACTGGATGAGAGGGCTGCAAGACACTGATTGGCACGTATCATTGCTGGATAATCAACCTTAGCATGGTACCCATATTTGTTGGTCCTGCGTGAAGCTTTGTTAAAAATATCTTTGTAGCGAACATGAGAAAGGATAAAATCAAATACGTCGGAGCCAGTCACTTTCTCTTGGAGGAGAGCTCCACGAACGCACTCTCGTTGGATTAGGGCTTGAGGCCCCCTTCGAACCATAGCTTGCCGGGAAGAAAAACCTTTATCGCATAAATTGGACTTCTTTCTGGAACGGTCTCATGAGGTTTTCCCAGTGCCAAACTCAACTGATGTCAAAACGCGTCGTCTCGTCGACATTCTGCCATTTTGAATTTGTCAAGCCCGCAGAGGACTTCGGCCTTGGATTAATTAAAATAGCTCGCCGTGCCCAGGATTTCGTTAATCTACTGGCAACGCCACAACGGGCAACAGGGCCGCTGCATTCAATGCAAGAAATACCAAGAACAGCGGGAGGCAATTTTTATAAGAAAGCGCAAGCGCCAGCCACATATATGGTTTGGCCACCGTTGACTGGTATCGTGTCCCGTTGCCTGATTAGTCCTCACGGTCCACTTCGCTAGAATGCTCTCATCGAATGACATCGTACTGTACCGAGTTTCACCGCTTAGTGCCACGTGGTGAAAGCCAACAACAAGCGAATGTGAAAGGCTGGGCCAAGGTATCTTCCCCGTAGACTCAGACGCTTAAGAGCCTTCACTCAAGGAAAGGACGCAATACTCTGATCATTTTCATAGACAAAGGCAACCCAGGTCAACTGTCATTTCCCGCGTGGTCGCGAAAAAACGCTTGATGTAAACTTCCTTGTATCTACATGCAAGGGGACTAACCGTATTCTTGGAAAGCGTAAGTGCAATACTATGGAAGCAGTACAGATTCAGGAAAAAAAATTGGACCGACAGAGCACACAGGATCTTACTTGCCGATATCAAACAAAGTTTAAGTAGCCTTCGGTAATATAACTGCGCATGTTTGTGGACTTCAGAGGTGCCTTCAACTCCACCTTATAGAATTTAGCCTTCAGCATCCTCCCCAACGTCGTTGTTCTTGCGAACGTGCTTAGCATAGTAGTAACGATACTCTAGGATAACAGGGATACACTCGATGATGGGATCTCGGTGCTGTCAGTGTTCTCCTAGAGCTGTGGACACCGATGATAACTTAAAATCTTTCCTTTTCTTAGCCTTACTCAAAGATCTTCTTCAGATTACGTGTAGACTCGGAAATATGATAAAAATTTTCATCTATGCAAACGATTTAGCTATTCACGGGAGCAGTCGCTTCTATGTGTAGCAGGCCTTAGCCAGATGACATCCTGTCGTCTTCTAATCAAAAGCGACCTAATGAAGGCAGAGCCGCGGATCGTGACACGCTATATCTCTTTAATCAATATATATATAGGTATTATATATATATATATAAACATATAGGTATTATATACATATATATGATACACATATTGATCGATTTACCCATCTAGAATTGCTGATTTCTTATAAAGGCCAAAATTCTTTCCAGTATGTTGCAGAAAAGCCTTAATAGTTTTACTCTTAATATTCCGCTCATGCTGATTATCTTTCTCAATTACTTTGCGACTTCTCGATTTCAGAGTTGCGTCAGTTGTCACATACGGAGTAAGATTAATCTAGGATGATCAAAGTAACAATTATTAAGCATTTGAAGCGAAGGCTTCGTCCCTCAAAAAAGCATTATAATTGCACCGGACAACTCGTAACCGGCTTGTCTCCCTTGCAGCGGCGACGCCACTGTTCACCCAGGACCTTCACGGCAATGGCAATATTCTAAGAAAGCCTGGTGGAATAGGATCGAAAACTCGTAGAGGTCGATGCACTTCAATTTTTCACTTGACCTTTATTAGAAATAGTTAAAAATGCGCTAGAAAGCCTCTCAAAACGATGTTTTAACTCACTGTTATATAGACAAATCAACTTGACCAACAGAGTTATTGAAATTTTTGCTCACAGATATTCATTTTGTATTGCATACCTAATCGGATCATGAAGATTTATCGATTGGTATCAAGAAAATTTGTCACATATAACACCAATCTGTAATGTTTACCCTTCATACGTCATTGTCGACCCGAAAACTCAAACTAATATTTATAATCACGTAATACTTTTTCATTCAGCTCATCGAAACCTTATCTTACAAAAACTTACATGAAAAAAAAATGTGTCCCAATGTCACCTGAGCGAAAAAGTTACTACATCTTCTATTTTAGTTTTTTTCACACGAAATGTTAATCTTAGCTGTAGGAAGATTAATTTATATAAAAAAAAAATTTGAGTCAAAAAATTGATACACTAAATAGAAAGAACGTCTTTGATAATTCAATATTTCTTTCAGAAAATTTTCTAGTGATTATTTTCGAATAAAAATGCTCAACAAAAACGTTCGCCATTTCAGCTGAAGATTGACACTTACTAGAAATTCCCTCCAAAAGGCACTCAAAAATAGCTCGAAACGCATTTTCATATTACTGGCCTGTAAGTGACGTGGACCTATTGTTTTGTTTTTAATTATTTTTAAGCTAAAATATAATTTCATGTGTAAGAATATGCACCTTATTTTTATTTAGCTTGTCGTGATCTATTGATTGAGGTAAAAAAGACACCTCTTACATTTTGTTGAACTACGTGCATAATTACATGTCGAATTCTTATCCTTCAGAGAATATTTTCCGCCTAAAAGCTGAAATGCGGGTATATAAACATATAAATCGTTTTAAGAGCTTTTGATTGGTATCGAAGTACTTCTCTGTATAGATCTCAATATAGAAAATTATTCCAGTGTTACTTAAGCGAAAATGCTGCTACATTATGTTTTTGACTTTTTTCATTGAAAAATATTAATTTTAACTATAGAAACCCATATTGCAATTTTGCTCAGCCCGTCAAGATTGATCGACTGGTGTTAAGAATTAGTGTCAATTATGTTTTCCATATTTCGACATTTCTTTCCAAAAATCTTTCAGAGAAAAAATTCTTTCAAAAAAATTGTTCAGCGAAAATGTTCGTCATATCAAACGCTACAATTTTCCAAACAATTAATAATTAACGGAAATTCGCTCAAGAAACCACTCAAGCGTTATTGGAAACGCATTCTCCCCGACTGTCACATGATTCAAACGAACCCTTCAATGGATTTTTAATAATTTTCCTACCAGGATGTCTATTTTAGTTATAGGAACTGTATTGTATTTTTACTCGTAGGGATTGATCAATTGGCGTTAAAAACACTTATGAAAAACGCCATGTTAAGTTCACGTTCTTTCTGGCGCATTTTTAACCTAAAAATTGAGATTAACGTATAGGGACATGCATTTTTGACTCAGCTTTCAATTATTATCAAAAAAAAAAAACACCCCCCACCCCACACAGACCTGCGTGGAATCAGACAAACGGTAGCAGCATATAGATAGACTAGAAATGCTTCACGAGCATTCCTAATATAAGCCGTGTCTAGTTTACTGTTAAAGACATTTTATTTCATCTGAATAGAGTTTCACAAGTAAGTCTAATTATATCTGTTATAGTTATTAGGCTATAATGTTAATAGGCATCAAACTGGATAGCTCCTATTACAATCTAGTATAAACACAGTCCTTCACGCAACATACGTTGAGCGTACATGACTCTCAAGATTGAAAACGTGACGGGCATCACCCCAATCCGTGAACTAAGAGACATTGTATGTGAAGAAGGTTTGGGGAATTATTGGTGCAATTGGTCTTTGATCGTTTGTCCAAAAGTGGTCACCCACGGGATCATCACCTCGATGACCTAGGTGCCTAAATAAAAAAAATACGGTAAAACTGGTAAAAGAGCCTGAACAGCATGTTAGTTAGAAATTGGCAACTGTAGACTATTGATGGAGAGACAGAAGTGTGCAACTAGTTGAAGCGTGTGTTGCCGATTGCCGAAATAGTACTTGCAGATGTTGCGCAAAGTAAAAATGTTGTGCCTGTGTTGTCAAAAATATTACAACGATGGTTGTTGGAGATCTGCGTAAAACCGTGTAGTGCAAGACGTTGTAAATCACAGTGCTTCTTGCGGTGGCAATGCTTTTGAAGGATACTTCAATATTTACAAACCAATGAACAGCAACGTAAAGTTGATCGTGACTGAAGATGATTGGCGGTGACTAAGTAGTACGTCAGCGTTTCGGAAAGAGCGAGACTAACTCAACGGAGTAGCATGATTTTGAGCTTCAATCAATCCGAGTTAATTATGGCAGTAAGGAGATGGGGGTACAAATCGTAGCTGCTGCGTAGTTTTGAATGCTCAAGAATTTTTATGGGGATAATTGGTACACTTTTTCATGTCACAGAGTATATGGCGAGAATCCAGTTACCTGAAAGCTATTGGAGGTTTCGATTCTGAAGTGTATCGAGTCGACGTCACATGAGATCTAATAGACGGCGTGATACATCGGGGTCTCTATAGGAAATAAACTGATGCAAAAATCGGTAATATCTCGGACCATTCGATTACTCGATACTAATATGCATGTCCTTGGATTCTTTAATAAGAAAAGTGTGTAAATCTCATCGATGAAATGTTCATACATTCGTAGTGTATTACTACTATACAGGGATAAAGCTATAGTATTGTTGGCAATTTATGGATACCTGTGCTCACAAATGTCTAATAACTCACTAACTGAAAGTAGTCGACGACAGCTGCAGTAAGGCGTATATTGGTGATCGACTTCTGTATCATGGAATGCCCTCACAGATCAAAGTGCTTTATGTACTACACATCTTAAATTTCAGCAGTAGTGCTGCGCCTTGCAACGGGTAGCAGCTGGCGCGAGTTCTGCAGCACACTCTTAAGGTTCTGCCAAGCGTTTCGTCAAAGTTGTTGATGTCATCGATGAATTGGTTAACGGTTTCGAAGGCCTTCAGTTTAATCATAGGACGCTTATTCCATACAATAAATGCCGTTAAGCAAAGAAGAGCAGCTGTTTTCTGAGCTCTTGCTAATACTGCGTGACGTGGGGACTTCGAAGCACAAGTGAACAGTGCAGCAACCAAAAAAATCAAGGTCACAGCAACGCTTAAAGTAGCAACTGTAATTCTATTTTTGCGACAAGTAAATTCATGAGGAAGGTTTCACCCACGCTTCTGGGTGCGTCGACAGAGGTAATTTCGACTAGATCTTTGGGTGTTTTTGTAGGAAAGGAAGGTTGAAGTCGTGTAAAGTGTCCGTCGACTTGCTTTCAATGTACGTTTAACCTAAGCGCTTTACCTTTGGTTACTGATAGCGTCATACTGCGCACCGATACGTGTGCGTTATGTAGGAGATCTTTAGCTATTGCCTTCTTATGCATGAATCACAGACTATATGGGTTGACTAGCTCGCCCGTTATCAATACGGTTATGAATAGATCTTCAATTGCCTGTGGCGTCTGCACAGTGTCGGCATCTGTCATAGCGTGGTTATTTGATTTGTATGCAGGTTTCTTTTTACGTGGAAATATAACCTGCGTCGACTGCTTTCAATGCATTGAACAGTTAAGGTTCAAGCAAGGACTAGACCGCGCCGGCTGTGTAGTTGCAGCCGAGACTGTGCTCAAATAGTATGCTGGCGAGTAGGAAACGTGGAACCGCGCTTCCGTTTCGTTCACTTGTTATTTACACGTGTGCAACTTAAGTTCCTCGGTGTAGAGCAGTATTTTAGTGCACGGATCTTGCTTATAAAGTACCACAGATGCCTACCTGTAAATCTCAGTGCCGTGGGCTGCTTGCCCTCGTGGAAGAATACGTTCTGCTTCTGAGATAAATGCAAATGGAATGAGCGACTCCGCTGGAGAGCCTTTCATAAAGCAGTGAAATCAGCGCTTGTGAAATGGCTTTGGTATGCTTGATTTATTCGCTGCTACAGTACTGAGTTGTCTCATCACCCTTAAAAATAGCCCTGTCGCTACTCTTCAGTGTGCCTTAGTTACATATTTAATCGATTTTATCAGAGGGGCACATTTCGACATTAAGTGGCGGTCGAAGGCTTTCAGAAGGTGGACGCTGTACGGAACTACCCACTGCGATGTTATGGCATGATTAACATACTGCTGGCTTATTTTGTAACCGACAAGTCTCCTATCCGCGACGCTGATATGTTAGATAGGTATTTTCGGCATACAATGTATGATACGTGTAGAGCTTGGAGAACTCCTTTGAGCATCGATAGTTTATCATGCATGAAAGTTCAACTGTGTGGAACGACCCGTGAGTCATGTGCTTCAGTACTAGCATGTGAAGTTCTGGGTCTTGTGCTGGACCCCAGATTTCCGCCTGCACAAATTTATCGCACGTTTCTGGCTGGGACTTCGTTTGTTGGTCGAGGCCGAGTAAAATGTGTACATGCGGAAACACTTTTTTTAGTATCCTTTAGTGCGTAGATATGCAATAACATTGTTTCCAGTAGTGGTTAGTTAGCTGAAAGTGCCAGTTGTCGTCATCAAATGCCAACAACAGCATGTACCGCCGACTCCAATAAAGTCAGTGTGATTTTGAAAGGACCTAAAGTCCAAGCGCCCGTAAATTGGGTACCTGTCGGTTATCGGGAGTGTCTCGCTAACGGAGAACGATGTGCCGGGGTTGCGGCAGTCCTGAACAATAATTCCTATCTTTTCGGCTGTTGGCATAGTGTACGTCCGGCCGTATGGGCCCAGTGGCGGCAGATCCAGATCGATAACGATACGAGGTTTGCGTACATTACAAAGGCTCTCCTTTGCTATGATGAGGTCACAAATATAAGAATTCGCTTGTCAGAGTATAACCCCAAACGTTTTAACAATAACGGGGAATTCGTAATATGCAATCAGGGTTCAATGGGAGCTTGAGGATCTAGAAGATAAATTAGAAGAAAATGACATGGCTTGACATTGTTGGCATTAGTTGACTTATTTGATAATAGAAGGCCATCTGTATAATAACAAAATGTTGTATGTACCGTCATGAGGATGTTAATGTCCGCTTAGGCCGAACGATGTCATTTTGAAAATCGTATTTTATTTTCTGTGCGTCTCGTGCTCTACCTTTGAATCGGTAGTCATATCATCGCGATCGAATTTTGGTTCGCGGTTAACGTTAAGTGCGTTAGGAGGCTGCCTGTCTCTTAAACTTCGAAAGTTTTCGTACTCCGTAAAACTCGAGTCGAAGCCCAGACTCTTTTTTGGGTCGGAATTAAAGGTGGAGGCATATAGGTCGGGATGGTTCGTGCGTCGAACCATCGGGCGGTTGTAGTAGGCGCGGGCTAAGTATTGACAACTTTCATTCACGACACAATTTTTACACTACAAAATTTGGGCACATATGCACAGTGCTTCACTCTTAATATGTGCATCCGCGTCCGACAAGCCTCTTATTTAGTGATCGCAACGAACAAACTTAGTGTAATAGGTAAGAAAACAACTTTTTCTTCTAGAAGCGAATGTACATTTCGAATGGGTAAATGGAGATAGTTATATATTTGGCAATACATCAGCTCGGAAAATGCTTCTGAAGATGTTGCGGTGCCGCAGAGCGAAAGCTTCTAGAGTAAAAAGAACAAAACTATTTGTTTTTCTTTAACGATAAAACTATTTGATCCGCTCCATTTCTCATACTCTTTGTCCCAGGGCAGAACTATACTTACCGCAAAGGCGCAGCTTCGCCTCGCGTCTGTCTTGCATTAATTTACTAAATATAGTTTGTTCTCGTTACACCCAACATAATACACACCAACAGTCATCCCGCTGCAGTTACACTGTCTACCCAACCTGTTACTCTTTGGGAATTATTTCGTCAGCTTGTCCTCATATGAACAGATGTGACTTGCATTACACCTAATTCAACTTTCTAATTTATATGTAGAAACTCACTCAAGAAGCTGTTCAAAATCATATTAAAACTATTTGTCATTTTATGGTTACCTGGGTGAACCGTCCACCCATTGGATTTTTAGCTTTTCTCAAGTCAAACTATTAATTTTAGGTACAGGAACATTTCCACCCAGTTTATCGAGATTTATCAATTGAATAGGAAAAATAATTCTCCTACATAAAACGCCACGTTCAATTTTCACTCTTCGTGCGGTATCTTCGATCCGAAAAATCTAAATTAGGTATAAAAACAAATTCCATTTTAATTCACGTCATCGAGAGTTTCGATTAGTGATAAGAAGTATTCTCTTTGGATAAACCTCCATATCAAAAAGATTAATTTTAATGTCACTTACGCGAATCAGTTACCAAATACAGTTTTAGCATTTTTTTTTACTAAAATATCGATTTTAGATATACAAATATGTATTGTGTTTCTACTCCTCCGCATATCCTCAACATTTCTGCTTTTATAAAACAAACGATATTTCTTACTTGAAAACTAACATTTAGGTGTAGGGATATATATAGTACTTCGATTTAGCTCGTCGAGGGCCTTCAGTTGTTACGAAAACGACCCTCTCCTACATAGACCTCCGTCTAATCCTTCGGTCACCATTTTATCAGAAAAGAATCTGTTTCAACAAAAATCCCACCAAAATATAGCTTATCTATTAACCTTTATAACTCTTTCGTTCATCAGCTAAAAAAGCAAACATCTAATATGTACCCCACTGGTAGATAGATAAACTAGCAGTGTTAAATATTTGAGTCGTCAAAAAGGCTGAGACTTGGTAGTAGTGGAGGTGTCAACGCTGGAATGACTTTATTCCGATTTAAAGATCAGTAAAACTTCTGCAAAAATTCACTATATTTCAAAATTGTATTGAGAAGAAGACAAATGCTGCACAAACACAGTAAAATGTGCTGTTTTATGACCGAGATGTGTTATCGGAAGAAAGGCAACCCAAAGATGATTCTGTTGCTCTTGTTCTAAAAATTTCGATCAAAAAAGATACTCCTTGTGGTAGTCAACCAGTTATGATAAAAGTTTATGAAATTAGCGCGAAAGTTGAGCAAGCCAACACGTAAATAGCAATGAAATCGCCAAAAACCTAAACGTCTACTATCAAACAGCTTTACGTACCATTGATTGAGTCTGACTACAAGAAAAAACTCGATGTTCGGGTACCACGTAAGTTGACGCAAAAAAAAATTGATCGTATGTCCATCCACGAAACTTTACAGAAATGTAACGAAATCGAGCCATTTCTAAAGCGATTGCTTTGGGTAATGAAAACTGGATATGACAATAATGTACAAGCAAAAAAAAAAAAAAATTGTGTTTTACAATTTGAACTAGAGCCCAAGCTAATGTTTTGCTAAAGCCGTCTTGTGTGTTTTAAGGACCGACAAGAAATTATGTATCACTAGTTTCTACCGGCTGACAAGATAATTGATCAGGTACTCACTGTCAATAAGTGATAAAAATCCATTGAAAAGAATCAAGCAGTACTAATGAATAAAAAAAAAGTGTGTTCTGCCATGACGATATCAGAATACTCATTTAGCTGTTCGGCATGGACTGAAAGAACTTGGATGAAAAATTTCAATGGATCTACCATATAGCGCAGATTTTGAACTAACATTTTTTTCTTTTTTTTTTCGATCTCTGCGGACCATAAATGACGTTAACTTTGTTTCAAATAGACAGGTGCAAAAAATCTTTTGTTACAATCTTTGCTAGAAGATTTACAATGATAAGATTATGATGTCGATAGAAAAATGGCCGATAGTCATCGACCAAAACGGCGCATATTTGGTTTATTAATAGTATCATAAAGTATAATATTTGTTTCAATTCTCGCTTGAAAACCGGCAAAACTTTCTTTTATAGGCACCAGATTAGTATCACACCTACTTACGGGAGAAAGAATTTCTTATCTCGAAAAAAAGGTATTTGCAAAGTAAATGATATGAACTGCTACGGCTCATACTGCGTTAGTTATAAATCTGGGTGAAAACTCTCACATTTATAGAGCATTAGGCATCACTCTTCAAAATGGCATTTCAGACTCAAAAACTAAAATTTAGATATAGCCACTTGTATATTGCATTTTTACTCAGCTTGTCCAAATGTATCGATTGGTGTAGAAAATTGATGCTAAAAAAAGTCATCTGTAACATTGTGGTATTTCTCTATACAAATATGAAGAATTCGAATGTTCGTCATCCACTTGATTCCATTTTACACGTACTTCCCAGAATAAAATTCTAACGACCTGCTGAAAACCCGTTTATACCTGGACCATTCTGCGTATTACCTTAGACAGTGGCTTGCAGGGACCGATAAGTTTGGCAGCCTATTTCCTATTCTTTAGTCCGCACTTTCTTTGCCCGGCATAAATCAAATCTTTCGCAGTTATGCATTTTTATGCCAAACTCCATTTTCCTTTAACAATTTTGTCGTGTAATGCATCTTGCGGTGCGTACTATTCTTAGGCAGCGCAACAGAACCCTTGGTATTTTTGGTATACTTATCCTCACCGAGTTCAACTGGGTGTGGGCCGTCAGACGCTGCGAGCCCTATCTTTATGATGAAATTGTATCTACAAAAATGACTCCATAAACACTATCGTTCAATGTAAGCTTCCTCAATGTTGTTGCCTGTATTGTAATTTTTTTTTGAACGAATTCCAATCCCGATTGTTTGGAATTTATCCCAACAGTAAGCGCTATGGAGCGAAAAAAAAGTCAACGGTTTTATAAGTTCCTGGCTATGTTCTAAACAGTTTTCGTGAACCTGAATCAGGATTATGACCGATGAGGATTATGATCAAGAGCGGATCGTACCCCGTCGGACATCAACGTTGGCGCGATGTTTCAGGATGAAAAGGAAAAACCCCATATTTGCATCTATGCATACACATGCCGGGTTGAGAAGATTTTGCTATTAGTTTTTCTATATCTCCAGATTTTGCAACAAATATGTGTAAGCATCCTCAGACATCAGTGTAAATTAAGCTCTGTTGGTCATTTAGTCGGCGCCGTTAGCTGACGATAATTTCAGCTATTTCATGTATTAGCGTGTATATGGTATACTCCTCCGAATAGCTCCAAAGCGAGGAAGATTGCAGTCGGCTAAGATTCTATTTATTTCTTCAACTTTGTCTAAATCTATTTAAGAGCTAAAACGTAATGAGCGGTAGTCTTAGAAAGCGTCATATAACGGTGTGCCAGCCGACAGATTGGTGATTTCGCCATTCGTTAAGAAAAAATGGTTTTAATAACTTCTGGCATTTGCGCTGCGTCATGTATAGCCTGCTGCTCATGGTACTCATATAGGAGGATCCCGTTCTGCATGCGTGCTGCTTTGAACGTACGAGGACCTCTCTCGTACGTTCAAAGCAGCACGGTGGTTTATGGCGCTATCGTGTATTTTCAATGCATTGAAGAAACTTTATCCGCTAATATGATGCAATCAGAAGCGCAAGCAGATATTCAACACGGGTTTACTGTATAGCAGTGGGCAGGAATATATCTTGGTAGTGGTATGAGCTGTCGCGGGCAGGCACACTTCCTCTTTTTGACTCGTATGTAAAACTTAGGTGTCTGTGTGAAGCATTGATTTGGCTAAATTATCCGTCGTGCTAAGAGATATGAGACTAACTTTATGAATCTCTTGTAGTTGGCACTTTGTCGCGTAGATGATCGTTCCTGGAAGAACACGTATTGCTCATGGGATAAAGATAGACGGAGGCTCCAATAGGTGGGTGGCGGTCATGGATAGAAAAGCTAAGGATTTAGACGCCCCCCTGGCAGGGCCCGCAAGATATTCAACACTGCCGCCCGTTGCGATATTGTTGGCTCTCGTCTACTTTAAAGATAGTTTTGGCACCTCCTTTGAGCGTGTGCCTGGTCACGTACATAATTGACTTGACCGAGGTACATATTTCCACGTTGAAGTGGTAGTCAAGCGACCTCAGGAGGCGTGCATTGTACGACATGACCCATAATGAAGTAGTTGGGTGATTCGCTTCGTGCTGGCTTCCTTCGCGGCCGACGAACCCGCCAATCTCTGGAGAGCGTCGTTCGTATGTTGGATAGGCATTTTCGGCGCAAAGGGTGCGGTTAATGTACGGATGACCCTCCATGGATGTATTAAACTGGTAGACACAGCGACCCCTTTTCAGGACTGTCGCTTACAGGATTGGGCAGCGAGTCCGCATCACCTGTTTCACCGTCTAATGGGAGTGCATCGTCACTGTCGACGTTTCCCAGCCATTGGCTGCTGGTCGTACTGAGCGCTTCTTTTGGGCTGTCGTCCGCTGTCTCGAGCAGCGTGTCCGTGTAGTGGGCGTCACCTGCTAATGGGAGCGGATTGTCACTGCCGACGTGCCAAACTGCTTGGCAAGTGGACAGTTGCTGGAGGCAGGGTCGACGACAATCATCCGCCATGCTGACGTAGTGGAACAGTCCGACGGACGTGCCGGAGGCCCCCGCAAAGCCGTCATCCTCTGTGGTGGGGCGTGTGTCGGTGTCGTGTCATTCTCTACTGGGAGTTCAATAACAAGTCCTATAGCTCCCTGAATAAAAGGGGATTTTCTCCGGGGGTCCGGTGGACCGCGATCGCTTGGTTCGTGAGAAGATCGCGCTCAAATAATGATGTGTGAGCTCTCGATGTTACTGATGGGCTGAGATTTTTTGACGCCGCCATAATCGTTTCACGTGGAGGTTCCTACAGGCGGCGGTTTTTGACCACCGTCATTTAAATATGGCTGAGCAGGCAGATTGATACAGGACGGCACGCGTGACATGTTCGTTTGCTGTGTGTAAAAGTTCGCCGCGTAGCACAATGTTTACATCTGGTCTGGTTGAAATACGCTGCACGATTGCAGCGTAGCTTGGTCGGCCTCTTTATCATTGGCAAACTGTGGTCGTATGTAATGACTGCAGTGGATAAACATTACTTCCTCTAGGAACAAAGAGACTATCATCTAGCAGAAGAAGTATTCATCCCATCGCCTCCACGCAGACTTTTCGAGAGTAGAGCTCTAGCGACGCACGAAAATTAGCTTAGTACAACCGCTTCAAAAAGTCGCTTTGAGTTTGACAAACATCCTCTTCAAGATCCTTAGTAGAATAAAATAAACTGATAGACTAGAAAATTAGTGCCTTTCCCGTTTAGCTTTGTACTTGTTTGGCTACTCCTAACATGAATACTACATAAATCAAGTGAATTGAATGAAGCTATTTATTTATTGGTAACGTAAGTTCAGCGTACACTGAAGTGTCACACAACTTAAGTATCACACCTCTGTGATATAAGCTATCTGATCAATAGGGAAGAGCAGCCTATTCGGGGCAAAATTTGTTTTTCTTCGATATTCTGCACTGTATATGCTTAAAATACTTATATGTATTCCTACCACAACCTATACTATTCAGCCTTTATAGCGAGCATGTATTATAACTCGGTCAATGAAATTTTAAAACAATATTTTTATTTATAGATTCTTTTTCAATCATTTTCGAACATGTAAACCTATGAT
The DNA here is from genome assembly GCF_002532875.2 of Varroa jacobsoni. Taxonomy (NCBI): domain Eukaryota; kingdom Metazoa; phylum Arthropoda; class Arachnida; order Mesostigmata; family Varroidae; genus Varroa; species Varroa jacobsoni. The sequence continues at coordinate 9,164 of NW_019213358.1, read as the reverse complement.
ATGCTAATTGTATTAAAAAAAAAATAGTGATAATTCTTCTTCTAAGCACTGTTCAACTGAGGGCCGACAAGATTAACAAAATACTCACTATGCCAAGTAATTCAGCTTTTTGAAATTTGGTTTTGAAAACCCTAGCAATCCAAAGTACAATTTCGGATTCGCACGTGTTTCAACAGCGCTCAGAGCCTGATAGTATTGATTTTCAAAATCATCATTTCCTAGTTAAGAAAGAACGGCTGGTCTCATGCGGCCCTATATTTACCCGAATATCATTGCATGCAGTCGCTGTTCCCTGCACAGGCAACATGCCGAATGGAGAAACGAAAATCGACACTGGTGTTTTAAATAAATCAAGTTTCAGCAAAGTGAAAGCAGCAAAATGGGGCTCCCTGGTTTCTAGGAGGATTAACTACCGATTGCCAAGCGTGCTCAGATCCATTTCAAACAAAATGAGCCCTCCATAATATGTTAAACACGACTATATCATCACGCTCAATCTCACAAATTCAAGCACCAATTATTTTCGGAGTTAGAAGCTGCATATACGTATTACACGCATCGATTAGATTTGAAGATGACTGCCTGTGTTGGATGAGGATATGATAGCTACGACCATCTTATTTCTTCTCGTTAGCTCGCAAGCTGCACCTGCTAGAAAACTAGCCAAACTATAGTTCTGTCTCTGGTGCGTAGAAGTCTCATTCTTAAGTGTGAGAAGAAAAGTGATATTGCAGATGGCTATTGAAACAGTGGAAATTTCGTTCAACCGCTTGCTCATTTCGTGCCCATCATGCTTCGTCGGCAAATCTATTCTCATTCTCGGAGCGTGCAGATGCGTTATTTAATTTTATTGTTTGTACGACATAAATGCAACGTACGAACTGGCAATCTTAACGATAATAGCTTTAAGCTCTTTAATACCGTATTTCAGGTAACTTGTCTTTATATAATATTCCAACGACTCTTCAAATTGACTCACTAAGAAAAAATACACATAATGGCTATATCATTTTCGCACAGGTAAAGGGTTCCGCACACCATTGGCTTTTAACTGTCTATGTGCAAAATAGGCTCGAGTATCCATTTTAGATTTAAGTAAAATACTTATTTTACTACAGGGTTTTACATTGTTTCTATTAGTATAAATGGTTCTAAAAGTAGAGAATATGATAATAATTAAAAGCTAATATCTCCGTAATTTTTCTTAAAATAATTTCAGATAAAATAAATTTCGGATAATTTTTCTTAAAAATTTATTTGCCCACAAGGCTACATGATCAGTTCAGCAATTAAATCAACCAATAGCTTGCAAGCCAGCAGTCACACACAATGGAGAAATGTGAACTGGCAGTAAGCTGACGCATAAATTATAAAATATTGTTTGAGAGCGGTAGACATTTTTTAGACTAGCTTATTTGCGCTTTCATTTCTTTTTTTAAGCGTTTTAAGGCCTAACGAATTACGATTGCGATTAAGGTTCGCATATGTCGGTATGCATAATCAACTTGCAAGTACCTAACTCCTCGCTTCTCAGGCTCTCATTTTACGAATAGTACAACAACTAATTGTCTCTACGAGCAATGTAAGTTACACTGGACTTTGTGGTCAAATAAGTAAATCAGTAATGCTATTTTATTATGGAAAAGCCTCCAAGTGGCTGATTAATTTCTCAGTAAACACTTGCAACATACACTTATGAACTCCCACGCAGGTTACGATTAATTTCATAGAAAATAATTCTCAGCAAGCTATACCGAAATTTGCAAGGCACTTAAACATTAAAAACAAAGTTGCGTAATGTCTGTCATTACAATACCCAAAGTCCCAACAAAGTGCAAAGATACCAATGGAACTTAGCAGAGAAAAACATCGCGCGACGAATACTATATTTTTTTTTAATTACACGGTCCATGTTGCATGTCCTGCAAATAAAATTTAATAGAAACGTTGCGGCTAAAAAAACAGAAAACCGTCACCAAGATGACCCTCAAAAGGGCGATCACACTTTTCAGTCCAACTGTCCTCGTCGAAGTTATCGGCGGTAGAAATTACGACCTCAGAATTCGTAACAACGGGGAGTAACCCGTATGAAGGGAGGACGCATTAGAATTTCGGACAAATTTCCTACTGCTACCAAAAATAACCTTTAGCGAGCTGATGCCCTTCAAGGAGCGGACAGGACCATACAACCCAGGCGCAGAAAAACCAAGAGCCATTAGAAATTAGTATAGATTGTAGATAATTAGTTAATTTTTTGACCTGCTACTGCACCTTTTCGCACTGTTAAACTTTCACGTTGCAAGTTACCTTAATGCTGTCAATTTGAGAGCGGCAGCAAATCAGTGATTGCCGTAGATGAAATTCAGAATAGACCGGATGGAACTCTGAACAATTGCGCTTCAAAAGATCTTGAAAGAATTCTCCTAATCGATTTCCACATACCCGAAAATACCGGCCTTTATAGGCCGTGCGGGATTTTTAGCCAGACATAATCGCAATTTTTTTTATATTTATAATTTTATATAATATTTTCTAATAATATTTAATAAATAAAATAATACAATAATTTCTAACCAAGATGTTGAGCAATTATGCGGTCCCTAAATGACCCTTTATGACTACTACTCTATGGTAGAACTCACAATCTTCCATCGCAGAGAACATCTCATATCAACTAACAGAATTAGGCAGGCTTCCTATATAAAAAAATCCTATAAAAATTGCCTGAACAATGGGAAATTGAAACAAGAGTCCTTCGAAGTCCCTATCCTTGCCTTTAACATTTGAAACCCGTAAGACTGAGGCACCCAGTCTAACAAGAGTACCTTGAGATTTTGAGTTCAATACGATCTTGGTCGAAATGCCCTTATTATTTATGCTCTCTATCCAAGGAACTCGAATGGATTGCGGACTTAAAGGGGCAGCTTACAGTGGTTCAATGCGCCTAAGATCTCATTTGTTGCATGGCAATGCACTACCAGGCGAACAGCATGGATTCTGCGACGGTAGACTAGGCGATGACCTGTATGATTTTCATGCATGAAATTAAAGAGACATTATATCGCCTACCCAATTCCTTCACTTCATTCTTCCTGGCGCTAAGATTGCGTTCAAGTTCAAGTCAAGAACTATCAAAAGCTGACGCAACAAGAAATTTGAGCAGGTTTTATAAGGCAACTATGGAGCAGCCCAAGCATACCGGAAGGTCTGCACTAGAAAAGGTACTAAAACTTATAGAGAGAAAAATCTTAATCGGTCTAATGTTCCACACGCACAGTAATAAAAATTGTCAGTCATCTGCTTCTATTAAGCCAAAAAAATAAACTACGTAACAGTCTTAATACTGATTCTAACAGTACAATACATAACAATTATCAATGCACTGACTAATTCCGTACAAGTCAAACGAGTAATTCGCTCCGTGTAGTCTCTGGCAAGGATTATACTACCTATAGGTGTACTAAGCTCATATCTCTGGATGTTAAAAACGGCATTCAAATAAGTAGACGTGCTTGCGATCTTCAGAAAGGAACTATTTTGTATTCAGCTGTTGAGACAAGCGGGTTAAATCTAAAATATTTAAAGGTACTCATTACGAATTTTTACATCCGAAACCCACCAGTTTAGCTCAAAGCCGATCACTAACTCAACTAACCGGAACCGTTGCGTACTACTTACTACAAGGTCTGTCGTCTGTATTAACAGTGGCTTACAAATAACTTTCAAAATTTTTCCAGATCAGGGTTCTCAAGTAGTTACGGTCAAGTAGCTCAGGACGGTTGGGCCGACACCACTATAGCAATAGTAGTGCGGACCCAACTTCATTGACCCTTTTTGAGTTCAAAAATTAAATCCTGCTCAATGTACGTTTTTAAGGTTGTTCTGGCCTTTAAAAACAACACAGTCACAAGGCGCCAATACAAGTGTTTTGGGATAATACACTCGATTTCTTAATAATATACTTACCATAACTTTACCGCCGAAGTATTGGATACCACTTTGAGCAGGCAGCGATCGATCGATCCACGGATCCTATTTCAAAGTAATAAACGATGTTTCAAGAAAAGCTATTTTTCTCTTAAGAAATGAGCAACTAGCTCGCAACAACTCGGAAAGTTCAACGCGCAATTGACTGATACGATCGCCACTGTCAACTACAAGCAAGTTAAAACAACTCTTAGATAAATAAATAGTTATGCTATCAACAGGTCTTCCGACGAACAAATTTGTACTAAAAGGATCTTACTTAAGGTTACTATGCCTGTTATTATTCACGCAACTAAACTTCTACAGACGTTATAGAAAGAACTGCTTGACACACTGCATTAGAAGGAAATTTGTATCGAGATTTCAAGTGTTTGTAAATACACTGGGACCGCCCCCTCACTGTGGGTCAACAAAATCTGGTCTTGACAAAGGAGGATGAGGCTTCACTGCATTCACAACGTTATCTTAAGAGAAATCGGCTGTATTATCCATTTTCACATAGTTCTGCACTAAAAAATCAAATTACAGATTAGTAACGAGCGTTGCGGCTCGTATGCCAAAGTCCAGTATGGCACATTTGGGCACAAAAAGCTTAAGATACAATTTATGAGACCACTTCCAGAGGTATTCTAGATTTTCCGCAAAGCAGCGCTTTGCTGCTTTTCCTTTACTATTATTCACTTTTATGTAGTCGTTATAAATTCACGGGCCTAACATATTTAAATAAACCAGTATACAATATGTATATAAAAGGACCAAGAATGGTCTAAATGGACCCTACACCATATTTTGGTAATAGGTTTTTTTAAGAAGTTCGTTGTAAGTAATAAATTTGAATGCGGATTTTAAAATATATATAATTGAAAAGTTTAGCATCGCTCACCATGAAAACCCAATCATCTTCTATCTAAGTGACAATGTACTCTTTCGACCTATACGCGAAGTGCTCCTTATAAATTACGCCTTGGCTGTTTATATATTAGGAAGCACAGGATGTTATACTTTCTTGGAGCTTACATAACAGCAATGAAGGAAACTGGACGTTTGTTGGATGGATCGTGTTTGTCGCCGCGCTTATCCGGTGGGCTGACGATAGTCTTCCGACACAGGTTGGAAACAGTGTTGTTTTCAAGCGAGTGTTGAAAAATTAAAGAAGGATTCCCAGATAGGTCTTTCGCATTTGTTAAAGATAAAGGCAGGAATTTCTACTGCTGTTTTACTAAACAAATTGCCCTCTGGATACTGGAGGCTTCGGCCAACCCACTGAGCAATGGAGAACGATTAAAGTCTAGTCCTCTTAAACTTTGTCATCGGCACACCGCAAGAGAATAGGTCTGGTGGGTTCATACAATTTCGGTACTGCGCTGACTTAAAATATCCAATCCTTATGCTACTCCATATCAAACAAACATTACCTTTCTCGCGCCGAGTAATTCAGTTTGTGCTCCTGGACGATTTGTGCTCCTGGCTAGTAGCAACAAACTCAATGTCTAAACATCCTTTCATCCTCTACATCGTCAATCTCGCTGGCATCAGCTTTTTTTCTGAACAGTGAATGCATCTAGCTATTCGAGAGGCGTCAGCGTTCCCTTATATGCAACGAAAAGATATTCACCTTCCCGTCTGTATCAACCACCTCGAGATGTACGATGCTAACTTATGGCTTATCGCCGGAGTCGCAACACTCATGTAGTTTTAACAGGTAAAGCCTATATTAAACAGCAAGATTTCTTAAAAAAAAGTCCTGCGTGGTACCTCGAAACCAACAAGCTGATCCAGGTCGATGCACAATACTTCTGAGTTCTTCCGTGGATTGCGTCATAAAGAAGTTTAATTTAACCCGATGACCCTCATGAAATTCTTGTTTCAAGACCACAACAATTGATGTCCACAGACTCTGGATATCGTTCAGCCCTATACAAACTCCAGTAGGCAGTAAGCATCGAGGCGAGACTGGTGGGCGCACACACAAAGCTCTTTATATCGCGTTAGTAAAAGATCATGATATTCTGATTCGAATCTCATGAGACTCCAAGACCTTCAGTTAGCCCAGCAGGACGCGTAAGCATATTTGCTTCTATCAACACAACTGCTCTGAAATTTGTTTAGGAATATGCCCACATTACCCAGGATCTAAGCTGTTTCATGCCATAACTTAACAGCAGCTACCTTAGTACCTCCCGGCCCATACAAGAGTGTGTAGTACGCTTGCTTTGGCCTCGAGAAAGTTCGACTCATAAAAACCAGCATGCTCGTGAATAATCGTGATCGCATTTTTTTGGCGGTCCTTTGCCTTAAATAAAGTTCATTTTATACAGTATGGGGTTTCACCCGTAAAGGCGGTTCGTCGGCAAACCAGATAAATTTTTCAAGTTGGGATTATGTAGATTAACCATCAAATACGACTTGCTAATATTGTCTGTCCATATGATATTATATATAAGGCTCGGCGTATCGGCAGTTGTTTAGTCACAGCTTTCCCTTATCTGACAAAGGGGCGTTGAACACTGGCCGGATACGATAGGGCCCCTTACCTGAGCAAACGCGAGCAAAATGTTGCATTGGGTACTCAGCTTCTGTCGGTTTTGCCACAGTCGGTGTCTTCGGTTCCGGATGTATGGTTCTATTCCAATTTTAATGTAGAACTTGGTATTGCCCGCATCTTTGTTTGGTATAGTCTATTAGGTAGCCGTCTGACGTCTGACTTGAACTTTTCCACAGCCATTTGAAAAGTCACAGCTTCTAAAAACTTCCCCTGCCATAATCCCAAAGATTCAAAATGAAAGAAAAATACTCAAGGTTCTGTGTTGTCACAAATGCTGTCGAAACAGCCCGCTGTGGTGGATTGTTTTTATCAGTAATTAGTTCACCTTATACGGTTGTTACAAAAAGTACTCCTCTCTACTGTGCGTGCAGTCACGGCCTGCAGCATTAGGTTGCTCGTAATCTTATCCATAACCTAAGTCAAAAAGCTGTTCGACTCTTATATTTAGCAAGTCGCTCAATTTCTAACCGCGGCTATATCAGCGCTTGCTTTTCCAAACATATAGAAGTGAAGAGATTTATAGCGTAGGCTCTGTAGTTAGAAGATTATGGCCAACTGACTGGAAATAAACGTCATTTGTGAGCCACTGTCTATAAGGAATCTAATTATAGTCTTATTACTCCTATTATATACACCTGGATATCTCGTCGGCCACAGTCTTTAAGTACTAGCTAACTACGAGGTTTAAACATTCCACTACGGATCGGTAGCCTTTAAAAAAAACAATTTTCTTTGCCAGAAACCCATGCAAATGATTGAAAAAGATTCTTGCAGTTATATTAGCTATCAGCAATATAGAAAAAAGTTGGTTTAGATTGATGGTATTTACACGAGGAATCCTAGCCACAAATATAGAATCATAGCAATGTGGTATATGGGGTATAGCCATACTCAGCTGCATTAATTTTGAGCATTTGCAATGTAACTATCAGACCATCAATCTTATCTAGTAGAATCCACAATCAGATGATCTCTGCCAAGCGAGAGTTACACACGCGATCTATTCCGCGCAGCCGTACTTTTCCAGAAGCAGGTCAAGGGTCTTTTGGTGCGTTTTTTCCATTACCAAGACCCTCGCACAATACTAGCGACCTCTCCACCGAACAGATCTTGGATTATTTTTCGTTCCTGGTGATCATTCAAACCAATCTGCTCACGTATCAAACGACCTAAGTCGTTGATGAAGGTAAAACAGTTGCTAAACTTAAAAAATGTGTGGCTGCGACGCACCCACACTGCGATCCCCTCGCATACCTGATACCGACTGGATTTTTACTAGCGTCAGTTTAGTCATTATGTTTTGGCGTTCAGCAGCACCCATCTTCCATTTTGGGGTTATAGTTTAGAACGCCTAGTGCTATCTACGGCCTTTGTAGCTCCGATAAGCTAAAACTGCGTCTTTTATGTTTCTTTCCACAAACGCACTCTATCCAATGATGTCATGGTGCTATGTGTCAACCTCTTGATATTCGACGTTGACGATCTCAAAGCTTGCAGATTAGCCAGTCTCAATACTGTCGTTTTTTAGGGCGTCAGATTTGCGTCCAGCTAGGTAGACCGCGTCTGTTCGCTTCATGCCTATGCAGAGCCTTTGTGATAACGCAGTAACATGCCTATTTGCTAATTTTAGAGAAACGTGGTGGTCTAGGTTCGAACCCAGGCGTGATCATATTTCGTTTCGCGCAGGGAGCTAGCCGTTTAAAGTCTAGCGGTAAAGTATGAAATGAAAGTGAAATTCGAAAAGCATATTGCTGCCCGTGAGAAGCGTGATTCTGTTGTCACTGAACATTGAGGCCCTGCTTGCACAGTGTCCTGCAATAAAGATATAAGCCAATTCTCAGGTGGAACAATTTTCGTTCTTCGGTGAACAATGATACAAATGATGGGCTATGTTATGTTACATGTTTCATAAATAAATTTACGAAAAACAAGAGCTAGTCTTCAATGCTGAAAGATCCCATCTAAATGTGCTGAATTTTACAGTTTTAGTTAGTCATAATTAATCAACGTAGCTTACAAATATAGATATGTGGCAGTCGATGGCTGTCACTGGCTAGACTTAAGACATATCAAACATCAGTGTGTGAGGTTCGGCAGCTAACTAGGCAAAGCTTATAGCGTAATAATCAACATCATTTTGCTATCATAGATCAAACTTGAATTTACGTTCAATATCTAACAACGACAATGGATAGGATTCGAGCAAAGACACTGGCCCCAATCTCGCACGAAGGTCTCGCCGGCCTAAACTTACGGATCACCCTGCCGTCTCACTTAGACAGATTCAGACTCTGGCTGACACATGGCCATAAATTACCATATAAAATAGGGAACTTGCTTACATTCTGTATTACGAAATGATTACAGAATCAGTGCCCAAAAATGCTATTGATGATTCAACTGTTAATACACCTTCTTTTAATTATACAGAGACGACTAGTACCGGGCAATAGAGAATACCAACCATTATTATAATACCACACTGCGAAACAACTGGTAAGATTTTAAGTCGATAAATATCTGTACGCATTGCGACAGTCCCCATGAAAATTCATTTTCGTCAAATATAACATGGACAAGGCAAAAATATCGTTTCAGATCATCATACTAATCAAAAATGAAAATATTCACC
>NW_019213357.1:215701-225562 GCF_002532875.2 Varroa jacobsoni | reverse complement strand
ACTGAAAAATATCTGTGATATGTTAGAAGGGAGTGTTATGGCTTTTGGTGGAAAAAAGATATAAAATTATATTACAAAGTGATGCGAAGGTACAAAGTGTAAATTGAGAAGGTCTCAATGATGCGCTAACAATAATAACAGAATGACAACATTATCATACATTTGTTAACACTTTCCAGATGTTCAACTTCAAAAATTGACAGCGAGATAGGTATTTGTGTCTTGTGAGTAAAACTCTTCAAAACTTCCCACACTCAAAGACATCTAATTATGGATATGTCCGGTGTTTTTTTATACGGCTATTCAATGTGAATCACTCTCTCTAGACGTACAAGAAAGGTGCAAAGGTTACACCGTAACCGTCTAGGCTGGGGTACAATGGTGTCTGTCGAAAATTCGATATAAAAAATGGCTACAGCCTTACTGCGTTATGAATAGCAAAATAATTCTATTATATACAGTAGTCTAGAATTTATTTACAAGCCCCGACGTGTATAGGTGTTTTTACTATGACCCATTTCTTCAGGGTCATTTGGGGTCGTTCTGTTGTGCGCACGACTCGCCGCATCGATTCATTCTTAAGTCGTTTGTTCGAAGAGATCAAAATACAGTCCCCCTGCTAGCTGAATGCGTTAGTTTAATCAGACCAGATTTTTTAAGAATATCGTCAGGGTTTGCTTGCGTCTTGGATGGAGGGCCACAAACATCACGATGTTACCGATAGATATAACGATTCTTTTGCAAAAGACCAGAAAAAAGGTTCTTCCCATTTGTATTTAATAAGAAATATTATTATGAGCTATTTAACCGTTGCCCGACATTGAAGACTTACGTTATTTTTAATTGCTTCACGGGCTTATGCCCGTTTGGAGATCAGCTTATTTATTGGCTTGGATTTTTCATGCTAATAACAATCATGCCAATGGTACTACTATAAGTTGTTAGACAACTATCTTGGCGAAGTGCAATATGTTCGGAGCGATCGACGGTGGCCATTACGGGTAGAGGCGACTCAAATTCGCGAATTCTGAAACAGAACAACATCGACATAGGCAGCGTTACTTTAACGAAACTCGCCCGATGCCAGTCGGGTAGCATAGAGATTTTAGGGCAAAAATTTTTTCGCCCCACGACGTCTTCTCCACACGAGCGAACACGTTAGAGCCCCATCTCACATAATGACTGCCATTAATAATACGTTCGTTCACCTCCTCCAAGAACCCCAACGCCAATCTAGCTACTTCCAAATCGTTCCGAACATACGAATCGACGTTTCATCTACGCCGAGCGCAAATGTAACAACGGTGAAGTTTCAAGAAAAAGTTAGCAATGATTTCTGCAAAGGTTTGCAAACGCGGTGTTACTTTACCGCTCCGGTTCAGTCGCTTGGCAATGCTTTTATTGGTTTTTCATTTAGGTGCACTGTTATGAAGCAATGGACGGAGGGAATCTTGGTGGACATAAGGGCTATTTTCATTTAAGCATCTGATTTCACAGTACTCCTGGCTATTGTTTGAATATACATCATGGTGCGGGCCGATTGTTAGCTTTTCTGTTGTATGTTTAGCTTAATCTGTATCTATGTACTGGCTATTAAATGTATTGGACAGCAAGCTTTGGATGCCGAAATTGGCTTTTTAGTGTGGACAGATTGGACTGTCCTTATAGTTTGTATAGTTCCGCCTACGAAGATCATTGCGACAGTGACACAAGTACTGTTGCTGTTCGAGGCAGAAGCTTGGAGACAGCGCAATATTGATTTGGGTAGGAGCCTCCTTTTCATTTTGCATGTTTGAAAACAGTGCCTTAAAAACGTTCCCTTGCATCGGCCGCGCTGCTATTTCATCAGTGTGGGAATTATATGCTCAGCTTATGTTGCATGACAAATTTTGGTTAAGCTATATTACGGTTTCGCGTTCATCAAGACTAGCTACACTATGTGGAAATAATCGTGGTCAGAAACAGCGGCTGAGAAGGCTAGAGACCTGAAGAGAGCAGAGGAAGCCAATAATCAGCGTAGGGTAGGTTATGAGAGAAAAACCTTAAATGAAATTAAGTAGTAAAAACATATACTCGGCGTTTAGCAGAGACAGTAATAATGAGATAGCATAAAGCGGAACTGATCGACGTCGCGCTAAATCCGTAAGCAGCGAGTAGCGAATCAGCCCGACAACGTCTTGGCAGATGTCAATCGACTGGATAGAATCTGTGTATAGCTTCTATTGAAGTGGAAGAGGTGTGCACAATGATTAAAAAGAAAACATAACACGATATAGTTGTCTATTTTAGAGGACTTCATTTGATATCACTGGGAAGTAGCCTCCCATGAAAGAAACGTGTAATGCTTCATTAACTGGACGAGGTGCTATTAAGCATCGAACCGGTGAATCGAACCCGATTCTGATCTCTAAAAACTCTGTCCTATGGATCCACATGAGGGCATTGAATGCCGCTTACGAATCCTGAACCGTCAAGAATTTCGTGACATCATTTAAAAGTCAGAAGGACAGTTCAAAAAAACAATAACTATGTTCAATATTTAACAAGAGCTAAGAAAATGTATAGAAAAAGATTTATGAGAAGTGGTTGCCATCACTGATCCTGATCCATGACGACTGGGCGAGCATAAAAAACACACAATGCTCAAGTAGCGGACAAGGTAGGAATCATTCCTTGGATTCAACAGGATCAGGTATAATACCGCGACATATCTCCTATAATGTCGAAATAACACCGTGATAAGGTCGTCAAAACAGACAAAGGAAAGAACGAAAAATGCAGGTAATTTCTCAATCACATCGATTCGATCACTTCTTATAATACGTATCACCGCTTGTACAATACGTATAAAGGCAAAAAAAAAAAACGCAACACAAAACAATAGCCGCACTGTGATAATACACATATCGAATCATCAGTCGTGAAGACCAATGTGATCGTGATGTGGACGATCCATCACTTTCAGTAATGTCTGATCGGCTCAGCTGAGAAAATTCAATCTGAAACCTATTTTATATTCAAAATAACTAAAAATCTTTACCTTCAATCACATATTAGATACTCAATAACACCATATCGCAGATATCCGTTATAGGTTCCATCCGGCTGTTTTTATTCAAGGGCGGAACAATACACATATGACAGAATTTGGACAGAATACTATGTTGTACATTTGCACGGATGGAAATGTATGATTAGTACTGACAGCAACGTGCAATGTGCACGTGTCAGTCGAAAATTTTAAATAACCTTATTGAAGACTTACAACAAGAAGATCAACCAGATCTAATCAAGTATGCGTGGCAATTATATAATCACCATATGAAGAAATTCGATAATACTGTGATGCATTTGACAACCGAGGGAAAAAAGGGACTGTTACATTATCCATATTCTGGCGTGACCGGATCAAACCTTAGCCTAACACCACGATCCATTCGCGTAAGCTAAAATTTCGGATTCATACGCAAATCCGGAACTTCACAGGTTAGTATTAGAACATATCGTTCGTACCCCGTATCACACAGTCAACTCAATCTGCATGAAGATTGAGGTTGATACTTGAAGGGGAACCTGAAGCCACACATTAGAAGCACATCATATGGTGAAGACGCTAATCCTATACATAAGTGGCATTCTTTCAAAATAGATTTCGTAAGTTAGACAAAGGCTTAAAAGTACGTAAATCATAGAATTATTTCACAATAAGTTGTACCTGTGCATAATACTACACGACTTCAAACTTCCTTCGATTGCCACTTGGACGATTGAATATGCTTATCCGTCATCTTATCATCAAGTAGGGATATCACGATATATAAACTAAAGGGAAATGACGCATTTACTTTTAAAAAAGAAAGATCAAGCAATGCCCCAGCGTTCGATACATAGTTTCGTCGAGCGGTTGTGTGCAGAGGTCAAGCTTCTTTATCCTTTTATACCTGTATCCTTTATAACTTATCGGTCATTTTCACCTACACCTATCGCAGGAATAACAGGCACTTTTCCAGGAAGGCACACCTGCACAATTAAATTAGAACGACGAAAAATCAACAAAATAGATCGATAGAGTTCACGGTTCTTTGCAACTACGACGAATTTATAAAAAACTTACTTTACACCAATACACCCATATACTGATGAACCATATGAGGAAGTTAGTAGGTTCTAATGTGTCACCGTATGAATACTAGAAAAACGAAAACACCGGCCTTCTACAGGAAATTCAATATAACATTACATAACAGAACGAAATTGTAAGCATACGTGAGCTACTTTTAAATGACTGATGAAAAACTCTATTATAATGATGTAACAAAGGCAACAGCTCAATGGTCTTCAAGGAAGACTAGATAAAAGCTTCGTGACCAGTGTCATCCTATCCAACGTAAGAGGAAATAGAAAGGTGGCATTATCGTACATTTGATGCCCGGAGGCCGAATTTCGAACGTTTAGTTCGCCGGAATCTCGCGGAGTACAACTACATTGAAGCTAACTAAAAAAAAAAACAAAAGAAAAAAAAAACTGTAAATCTACTTTGTGTAACAGCACTCATTATCTAAAACGAATGCCCCAGAATTAAACAGGAAGGTTTCAAAGTTGTCTATCGGCGATGTGATACACATTATCAAGATGAATCTTTTTGGGGATTACTCCCTGTTTAGGCGACTTTCACCAATTGCTATCAGTAGCCAGACAACGTAGCGATGCCGATATTAAAGACGCCTGCATCACAAGGTCCTATTGGGACACAAAATGTTATTAATCATAATGCTTTTGCAATAAATCCTTGGCGAGAAGCTTAAATAAGAACTTAATTATTCATAAATTTACAAACAAAGAACTGTGCCAATTCATATATACACAGCTTGGAACTTGAAGGAGCTGAAGACCTGATGTTCACTAGGAGATAGAAACAATATGATTCAACAAAAAGTACTAAAGCAAAGCGGAGAACTGTCTTTTCTCAGAATTACCCAAAACTGAATAATCAAATTAATGATAAGTACGGCGATGATCGATGAAGACTTCAACATGAAATGGGGGTTATTTCTATCGTGAATCTGATTAGTCTTTTGTTTCTACACAAATAGAATAGAATATGTTTAATAGTGAACTGGGCGCGGAGAGAGCCCGCTAGTGGTAAACGATGATAGGGATTTGTCGAGAATGGCATTATTCCTGCAGCTTATAGGGTTACTTTACTGAAGGGAAACATTGTGTCTTTACAAGTAGTTTCAATAGATATGATACTCAGATACCCAGTTGTCAGATACCAGAATGTCTTTAACGACCCATTTAACAGATAATATAACAGAAAATAAAGAAAATATACCACTCGAGCGTATATCCTCTTCGTAAAATGGTAAAGTAGTGCATTATTGATGGATGTACTGCAGGACGTAAAGCAGATGGTTTGTACAGCGCTTATACGTATTCGTAAATGCGTTTAAAGAAGAACTAGTCACTCATACAAGGCGCTGGTTTGATGTTAAATTGCGACCATTAGCTGCAGTCGAACTTCTCAATCGCCGACCGATGGTTAAGTTCTATTTCCGCGTACGTGTTTGTATTACCTTTGAATCACATATTGAATAATACGCTAACAGGTAGTGCAACCAAAGTCCATCTAAGCGTGGAACCCTCTTGTTCGCAGACAAATGAAACTGTGTTCTGATCGTATACAACACGATAATACCTACTAAACCACTATCCTCTTCGTTATTCCTTTTGAGAGCTAAAGACGTTTTGAAATATTACTTCATGAAAAATGGAATAAATGAAAAATGGATACTTCGGGGAAAAATGTGGCACAGTTGGTTCTCTTTCTTTACTCCTCTTCCGTGTCTTGTACCTGCTGACACATCCCGTCTTCAAGCTTTCCTTCAAGTCTCCTTTTTTGCATGTAGTTATCCTGAAACAGGTCATTCGTTTGCTATAGAAAAAAGCAAATAATCAACAACGTCTTCAGCCATCATTCGTGACGTACTTCTCAAAAGTCATCCCATTTAAACACAGCATAGCGCGTCCCATAGTTAAGACGCGTAATGAGCATGTGGTTTGTTGCGTTTTCTCAATTTTCACTTTATAGAGCTGGTACTAATTGTATCCAGTTGATTAATATGTGCACTGAGTGGCTGATTAGCTGGCTCTTTTCATTTTTATAGCGAACTCACAAGTCCGGGATGAAGGGGCTCGCCGATTTCCTAGTCCTGTTTGTAACCATTTTTCTCGCAACTTCTATATACTGCCTTGGCAGAAATTGTCCCGTATAATTGAACTGCTTAAAATGCTATAACTTGTTATGCCTTAAGTGCGGTACTCTTGTTGTTCTGTTTATCTGAAGTGATAATGGAACTATCTGTCTTATGTGATCAATCTCATATCTTTAAGAACCCGTGAAATCCCGGTCTTCCGTAACCATACGGAGCAGGATCGAAAGCACACGTCAAGGTAATCCAAGATGTTCTTGGGTAATGTTTTAGATGAAAGAAAACGAGACACACGTTTATAGAAGCACTAACTCATTGGACACCTTGAATATTTCCGCTGATTCAGTCATGTTATTCGACTTGCCACATCCGGTAGTTTTGCATTTCGTTAGAAAGTTATGCTTGAGGCGTAATTTTGGAACACATCGGTAGGCCTAGGGGGTCTGCCTATTGCACACATATGCCAGCTACGATTTCTTTGTGTGCCTTCAGTTAAATCAGAGCGTTGACCATTAGCTTCACTTCGTATATCTTCTATTAGTTCATCAGTTCATTTTAGGGTGTGCATTCGCTAAAAGAACCCCGAATTTTTCTACTGCTTTTGACCTTCCCGGATTTCCGTTTCTTTAAGGGAGATGATTGCTACTTATGGCTAAAGTGACTTGGAACTCCTTTTCATAGACGAGTAGATTTAACAAGGAAAAAAATAATGCCGCATGCATACACGCCATATAGCGTCACACTTCGAGATGCGTTGCTGCCTAACGTACATCTCTGCCATTGCCATTCGCGTCGTTGCACGATTGTAGCCTTTTGCGACGTGTCGTGTTTTGAAGCGATTCCTGGACTCAGCGTCGTCTGCCAAACCCAGTCAGAGTTGCGGGCACAGCCAGCAGACAAAACGCTACGGGACAAAGTACAAATAGGTGCCGTCAGCCGTCGCCCTGTGCAACGGAATGAAACGATTTTGTCGTTTATCTTTAGGCTGTCAATGTTCGTCTTCTATTCTATTTTCAGCCCAGCAATGACCATGGAAACATTCGAAGCGAGCATCAAATGGGAAAGATTCACTTTTCAAGCGACAACAGCAGCCCTGAAGATGGGACAATGGCCTTTGTCCTGCCGCTGTGTTTCCAGCCGGCAATTTTGGAAGCAGCGTAACATTGGCAAATAACGAAAAAATGTAGAATATATTGAATTTAGATAAAATGGTGTTGCACTTTCAGTTAGCCACATCGACATGTAGATCCGATATAGTTGAGTGCTTTCCGTGTATGTAGATTTTTATATAGACATCCTCTCTTTAAGCCTAAATATTATCCTTGAAAAAAGTCGTTGATGGTACTACATTTTAATTAGATTGAATTTAATTTGATTTTAATTAGAATATATATTGTCGACATAAGTCTGCTTCTATAGAAGCAGAGCTTTTTCGGCCATTCAGATTCTAATTTTAAAAATGGATAATTGACTATGAAGTTGTTCGCTATCACGCCTGCCTGCCTGCCTGCCTGCCTGCCTGCCTGCCTGCTTGCTACCTGGTTGTGAATAAAAGGAAGAAAAACACTTCGGTAAGTAGGGAAAAATTTGTTTTTTGTCGGACATATTTCTTGCATCGGACATTGTTTCGTCTGCTTCTACAATGGTGCAGTGTAGTCAGATTTCGTCAACTGAAGCCATTTCGTGACCCAATCGAACACAAATCTTGATTTAGAGTCGTCATTGACTGGACGAGAGGTGGAATTTGTCCCTCTGCAAAAAACTCGAAATCTATCTGCAACATACCTTGTACACGCAGCCGACAGATGTACTGAGCTTAGTTTGCCCTTACTGGCAAAACAATCCTGGTTAATCCCAATGGTCCATATTTTACGATAATGATCAATGGCAGCCGCCTTTTCAGCGAACTATCGTGTAGGTACAGATATAATAGCAGAGATGCTGTTAGAGACGCATAGAGAGATGATACTATTACCGTTGTCCTTGTGATATTGTCAGCAGTATAGTAGATGTTGCTGCGCGAATACCACGGCGATCGCATCTGTGAAAGCTACCATCTTCGTTCCGATCCCGCATCGCCATGGCCTATCTGATGTGCGGATTTATATTAGGGTTGGATGTTTAACAAAAATGCCCAACGAGTGAGTACATATTATATCATGTACTCACGGATAACTAAGGTTTAAGAATTGTGCTTAATATCGAGGCCGAATGAGTCTATAATGTCTACATTATAATTGCTCTCGATACAAATATTTATTGTAATATATTTAAAAAAATATAATCAGATAATTGAAGAAGGGATGATTGACCAGCACGGTACGCGATGTATCTGTGGAAAACATTAGTAGCTTCCTCAGCTCTCACTTTATCACTCAACAGCGGTCTCGAGAGGAACAGTTAATTGATATATTTCGGTGGCTGAATTTTCCATAATTGGCCAGTTCAGCCTCGACCACGTAATTGTCGTATCATAAACAATTCTATTTTTAGTATATGTGTAAAACACAAGGATTTCTAGGAAATCTACAGTCAATTCATGATTGTTGGATAACCTTGGAAGCCGTCTCAAAAGATAATCTTCATCTTATCATCAAATGTTTGTATGATAAAAGTAGAAGAATAACATTTATCGACGGGTACTGATCCTAAATAATCTCTGGTGTGAGTATAGTTTCATGTCCGGCTTCTATACTTGGCCGTGATGCTTGAAAGCAGCTTTACTGTCGCATTTATTATAGATCAGATTAAATGTTTACGGTGATCAAAAGTAAACAAGGTGTTAGGGGATAGCGTTGTATCTCCCCCTGGGTAATATATGCTAATTTAGGACACTTTTAGGTTTGCAATGTGTTTTTAATTGACTACTATACATGTAAACGCCCTGCTAGCATAAGTGTGCCGAAGAAGTTCCTGCTCAGACCTGATCATGTCACACCAAAACAACGCAGGTAAACCTGCCCTCTGAAAAAAGCATACGCGCCGGACATCTGTTCTGCCGATTCGCAGGCGTTTAGTCAATGTCAAGCGAGCAACTCTGATGGTTGATCATAAACATGATCTATGCTACTATTATTTTACATTAGTAGACCTTGACATAGAGCTCATTTTGAAGCTGTCTTAGCCCACATAATACGGCTTCTCGATACTTCGATTTTTGTGCTTTGATTCGGTACTTGAATTGATTCCATGTGATCGGAAGGGCCGAATGTCATCATTCAAGCGCACTTATGCCTAAACCTGGCATTGTAGGCCTTCGTTTGATCCGAATGTAAATCCGATCTTGCACGGCACTTCGAATGTAGTAGACGTGCGTCATTAGGTAGGAGTAGAATCGAACGCTTTCGTATCGGTCGCTTGGTAAAAAAAAGTCTAGCTAGTGCTCTTCATGTTCGAGTGAAATAAGTTACTGTCAGAGTTTCTGAAATTGTCCTTTGTGCTTGTTTTACTGTGTACGCACATCCTCTCTACAAATGTTGTGTTCCATTAAAGCTATGGACCACTGTATCGGTGATCAAGAATATATGTCACCTGAAGTCGTCATAGCATTAGATGCTTGCCGTGTGCTAAAATTTTACGATGAAGATGGCCGATCCGACAAGCTAAGACAATCACAGGCACTTTTTTTTTTTTTTTTTTTTTTTTTTTT